>NC_031990.1:23078378-23094008 GCF_001879085.1 Nicotiana attenuata
AATTCTCTCCCAATTCCATTTGTACAAGCTAAACTGTCAGGACTGAACCCTTCTATCCAAACCAAGCTAAGCAAGCTGTCAGAACTCAAAAGCTTTGCTGCACAATACCTGCAAGGGCTCATTACCTCGAACACATACAAAGAATCAATCATATCCTTACCATACCGATTCAGTCTACTATCAAGCTATTCCATCTATCTAATTTCCCTTCTGATTCATCATCAACTTGATATTCCCTCTTGCTGTAGCACCACAGTTCCTTAACCCAGGCTCACTACACGAGACCCAAGCACAAGACCACACTGTCTAAGACTCATAAGCCACTGAATACTCTCTCAAATGTTCCCAGAAATACCACATTCCAGAATACTTTACTCTGAAGAACTTCCTGCAAATCTAAATTCGTTACCTTTACTTTCCAGATACTGATACATAAAATCCCATAATTAGCATAAAATACCATAAGTCTTGACCTTTCCGATGATAACACAGTTTCTAACCACACATGCAACTTTAAGATACCCGATTTTTCCCTGTGGACTCTTGAACATATTGGAACTATTTTCGAAAGTCATTCACTCTTATTCAAACTGCAAACTAACTGACTTAACGAATAGAACCACTCGTGCCTTATTGGCACTCCGATACCGTAAAATGAGATCCTCATCCCAATACAACCAAGCAACATCCTGCTTTATGCATCGAGCATTCTTTACCAACAACAACTCTAGATATTCCGTGATTCTCATACCCTATGGAACATAATATAACCTTTGTCAAAAATTTTCCTTTACTCTAGTCATAGTTGACTCACCTGCACGCTCCAACTGAAGCTAACATAGCGCATGACCGTACAATTAGCTAATCAATAGCAAACTCCCCAACTTGGCTCGAAGCCATATATCAAGACACACTCAACGACTCATAACACTTTTAATCTAATGATGCCACAATGCCATAGTGAGATTAAACTCAAATCCTGTACAAGTTTGTGAAAACACAGATCATCTAGTACTGTAATCCTCTACAAATCTCGCATTCATCCCCACATCAGTTGAGTCCACCCTCTTGAGCGACCCGAATTTTCATATTTCAACACGTACCCTTCAATTACACACGAGATTTTCTAACATACACATAAGGATCATACCACTTAAGAACACTCCGCAGGAGATAACCCACCTGCTTGCCTCAATTTAGTATTTCAGCATACCTTCCACCGTCATACACATTACACAGTCATTTAGTCTTTCTGAGTCTGAACTCATACCGCCACATGTAACGCACTTCACTCCCCAACTAGGGGACACGAAAATATTCTTCACACGCCCATACTCGGGCTACACATCAAATCACAATAGGAAACAAACACTTAACAGTTCATCTATTATCCAGCAGACTTCTCCGTCACTACCAAGTCATATAGATACATCTCGCAGTACTAACATACTCATCACATGGATATCCAACCGCTATTCCGGCTAATAGGGACAATACCGAAAATATAAGTTCAAAACACCTGCTCACGCAATCAGCACCTCGGTGCTCAAGCCATAGGCAAATATCCGGCCTCAAGTCCTCCAGACTAGCCCAACATAAACTCACGGAGATTACATCTCGCCCCTTGATCGGGGAATCACAAGCTCTCAAGGCACATCTGATACTGAGCGCCCATGCGCGCATACAAACGCATGGAAGGAATTTCAAGAGTTTCTTTTCAAGCTGAATCAATGACGCACGATAAGAATTCAAGAATGTGAAGTTTTCCTAAAGGTTCTGCAGCCTCTCGAGGATAAATACAGACGTCTCCGTACCGATCCGCGAGACTCTACTAAACCTGCTCATGACTCGTGAGACCTAGTAACCTAGGCTCTGATACCAACTTGTCACGACCCAAAACCCCGCACTAGTCGTGATGGCGCCTCTCGTGAAGACAAGGCCAGCCAACTAACCCAAATAGTCCCTTTCAAAGTAGTTAAACATAATTGAATAGCAAAATACGACTTAAGGACATTAATTAACGAAGTTTACAACCCAACACAGCCCGACCGGGGTGTCACAAGTCACGAGCATCTAGAGAAGTCTAAATACAACTACAGGGCCAACAATATACGGAATAAAATTTAGAACCAAAGGAAGTAATCCGGTGCCGCGAACGCTGGCGGTCAATCTGCTCAGCTACGATAGCAATACCTTCAACCAGCTCAAAACCCACTACCGGGTGAACAATACCTGCATCTACACGCGAGGTGCAGGGAGTAAAGTGAGTACTCCAACTCAGTGAGTAATAAAAGTAAATAATAACTGAGCAGCAAGAAATCACGTAAAGCAACCAACATGCTATACAGAAGCCGGGTGAAATTTTCTGAGGAAAACAGTGAAATCTGTGAAATCTATAGAAATACCTTGGCTCAGTTCAAATCTCTTTTAAAAATGATCTTTTCAGTGATTACGAAAAAGATTTCAAAACAGTTAGTGCTGAAACACACAGAAAATCCGCCCCTCGGGCACAAATACCACGGCATAACAGGTAAAGAAGCAAATAAGTATGCAAGATGAGAACAAAAAAGTTCGCCCCTCGAGCAATATCTCAAAACAGTACCGGCCCCTCGGGCATGATTTAGGTTCCTGGTTAGTCATTATTACCTGACCGGTCAGCCATTGTTACCTGACCAAAACGCGTATTACAGTGCCATTGTTACCACTGGTCAGCCATTGTTACCTGACTGGTCAGTCATTGTTACCTGACCAAAACACGTATGACAGTGTCATTGTTACCACTGTCCAATTCTAAATGGGTACCCGCACTCACTGTGGGTGTGCAGACTCCGGAGGGGCTCCTACAGCCGAAGCGCTATATCATCATAAGGCCTGAAAGCCTAAACATATCAACATGAGGCCTGAAAGCCTTCTCAGATCACTCGACATATTCTCACATATGGCCCTCGTCCTCAATCAGTCCAAAAATAATCATAAGCCCCTCAGGCATCAGTAAAGACAATAATGCTCAGCTCAAACAATAGTTCAAACATCAGTTAAAACTCAAGGTTGAGTAAAAATATAGCTGAGTTCATGAAATAGTGTAATTCAAATGGACTGAGTTCAAGTAATATTTTTCAAATAGTGAGGAAAACAGTGATGATAGCTCATAAGGATTTTAAACAGTCCGCAATAAGCTCCAAGTATGGCAATCAGCCCAGTCATGATAATATCAAGTAAGTTTCAATCAAATACGCGGTAAAATTAACAATCGGGACGGACCAAGTCACAATCCCCAACGGTGCTCTACCCCACGCTCGCTATCCGACGTGCAAGTCACCTCAATATAGCACTACGGCGTGCAAATCCGGGGTTTCAAACCCTCAGGATATCATTTACAATCATTACTCACCTCGAACCGGTGAAATCTCTAGCTCGCGAGGCCCTTGCCCCATCAAATCGGCCTCCACGCGCGTCAAATCTAACCAAAATCAGAGCGAATACATCACAATATGCTAAGGGAACAATACCAATCGAAAACAATCGAAAAATAGCAACAATCTCGAAACTAGCAAAACCCGAGCCCCGGGTCCACTTTCCGAAAAATTACAAAACTCACATTACCGGATTCCTCGTCTCTCCACGAGTCCATACATACCAAGAACTCCCAAAATCTGAGCTCAAATGACCTATCAAATCCCAATTTGAAATATCAAAAACTCAATCCCTAGCTTTACCCCTTTTGATGAATTTCAACAAATTTCCATGTTAAATCTAACATAATCTCGTGAATTTAGGCCAAGGAACTTACCTCTAATCATTCCTCCTTGAATCCCTCTTCAAAATCGCCTCAAAGCTCTCCAAGCTCGCTCAAAAATGGTGGAAATAACATAACCCTCGCGGAGCAAAAATAAATATAAACTCCTACTGCCTACGGCGATTTTCGCTTATGCGGTCCCGCTTCCGCTTCTGCGGCCATTTCCCCGCTTATGCGATTTCTCACTTAACTTACCAGTTTCGCCTTTGCGACATCTTCTCCGCTTCTGCGGATTACCCAAGACCGCTTCTGCGGTTATTCACTCGCACCTACGGACCCGCTGATGCGGAAAGGGGTCGCTTATGCAGAACTCATCAATTCAACACAAGATCGCTTCTGCGCTTTTCCACCCGCTTCTGCGGAACCGCTTCTGTGGTCCATTTCCGCAGAAGCGGAAATACCAGATGACAGAAATCTCAGACCTGAAGCAACTTCCAAAAACTCTCGTTTAACCACTCGAATTCACCCCGAGGCCCCCGGGACCTCAACCAAAAACACCAACACATCCTAACACCTCATTCAAACTTGTCCCAATCCTCAAAACACATCTAACAACGCTAAAACCATTAAATCACATCGGATTCAAGCCTAAGTTTCTTAAAAACTTCCGAATTACGCATTCGATCAAAAACCCGACCAAAACGCCTCCGAATGACCTGAAATTTTGCACACACATCCAAAATCACCTAGCGGAACTACTGCAACTCTCGGAATTCTATTCCGACCCTCGAATCAAAATCTCACCTATCAACCGGAATTCGCCAAAATACTAACTTCGCCAATTCAAGCCTAATTCTACACCGGACCTCCAAAATCAATTCGGATCGCACTCCTAAGTCGCAAATCATCCCTCGAAGCTAACTGAACCACCAAAAATCACATCCGAGACCTCTAACTCATTAGTCAACGTCCGGTTGACTTTTCCAACTTAAGCCTTCTTGAAAGAGACTAGGTGTCTCATTTGCTACCGAAACCAATCCGAATCAATTATAACACACCAAATACTGATAGTGAAACATGAAGAAGCTTAAAATGGGGGAAACGGGGCGGTAGCTTCTGAGATGACGGGTCGGGTCGTCACATGGGACTTTTGTACTGCTTTTCTTGCAACTTGGCTTTTCAAGACTGCTGTTTTACTTACCTGTTTTCCCTGAAATTGGTATGTCTCCATTTGATTTCCGTTCCTTCACTATCTGTTTACTTTACAGTTGTCCTATTCCTGTCTATTTTGCTGTTCATATTCTGTATTAAACATGTTACTTTCTTTTATGTTCATTGTCTGTTATGAATCTCCCATACCCCCATTCCCTTTTGTGTGTTGAGTTAAAGTTCATGGCCTGGCAGTATCCAAAATTCTGCCCAGGTCTGAACTTGACCTTCAATAGGTCCTAACTCTCAAATTTAAGCTGACAGGCTGGTCAGGGGTGTGCCAGTATCCTAATTGCTGGGCATGACCACTAGTTTGTTACGGCCTTTCCTGATTCCCCCTCTATTGCACTTACACTTATTCTTATACTCTAAGTTCTGCCCCCCTCCTATGAGCCTTGCCTTGGGGACCTTGAGTTCCCTCTGAACTTGGACATTTGAGGGCTGGCCATTTCACACTGCACCATAATCTGATCCTGCAAATATAATTGGGTGTAAGCACTGACTGGAGTTCATGAAGCTCCTTGGAACTCTGACACAACCCAAATGAGAAAGGCTTTGGAAATCTGATCTTTGGAAGTTGGTTTATTTCATGCTTCAGACTAGGAGTCTGAATTAGGCTCTCCTTGGTTGGAATTTTAATCTCTGATGTAATTTTTATATACTTTTCTGGATTCATTCAAGTTGTAATAATTTTGTAATACTTATGGGGTGTATAGTAAACAATGGGGGAGGGTCTCTCATGTTATGCATATGGGGTAGATATCATGTTTTATGTCTTTATTTCCGCAACCACAACACTTTCGTTTATGTTTCTGCATATAGAGATCCTGCCTGTAGATTTTTTCCATATAGATATCCTGCCTATAGTTTATTTCAATACTGCATATAGAGATCCTGCCTATAGTTTATTTCATTTCAGCATACAGAAGTCATGCCTATAAGATTCTGCATTTCAACATATAGAAGCCATGCCTATAAGTTTCTGCATTTCTGCACATGCATATGACATTAGGCAAAACAATCCATAGGCTAAGGAATAATCAATTGCATCCTAGATACCATTCTCAGAGGATTACTGCACTTGCATATCCGTTTTAAAATCAGTAACGCTTAGAATTCATGCCTGTAGGAGCAGTCGTTTAAATCCGATTCATCCGCAAGTCTAAAATCAGTAATAATATTGTTAACTTCTGCGGAATTGGTTCTTCTCTAAAATCAGTAATCCTCCCTTAAAATCAGTATGTATCACCTTGTTAGACATCATGCCTATAGGTCTCACCTAGGCAAACTATTAGGTAATCAATTAATTATACCAGTCTTTAATAATCACAACCAGCAGGCAGGCCTAATTTGGACTTCTTATCTGAAAATATGTAATAAATCAGCCACCTCCCCCCATTTCATTTAAGTTTAATTAAAGACCTAACCAATACTTGCAAGTCATGCTAAACAATTTCTGTTTTGAATGAGGAAGCCCCTTTGAGCCTTAACTGCTATGTGTTTTCCCCTTAATTGCTCTTATGTGTTTTGTTTGTCGTACTAGATTTTGGCCTTTTAAACTTCAAAAGCCAATATCCCTTCCCTTTAGGAATAGTAGTCCCAACAGCCTCTGGGACTGATAGGATTGGGGCGGGTAGTAGCATGCAATAAGTAACGAGACTATTCCGCGCTTTAGTACCTTAACGGGGTGGGAAAGGGTAGACATGGATATGATGATCACGCGATAACACCACGCGTATAATTGGTTACCGGGTGTTGCGTGGATGATCCATGTTATTTATAACCTAGGACCCCCCTCCCTCCTTATGTACTTTCGTTATTGTTTTCTTTAAACTGTCAGTTTCCAGCTCTTTAAACCTTGTATTTCGCTTCTAATCATTTAAAACCTCTTTGAATTTCCAGCACTGTTTTCTATTTGAACTTCCGCCCATTTCACTTCTTTTGTCTGATTGTTTGCACGTTATTTGATCCTTATTTTCATGCACTTATACATTCTTTTAAACAACTACGGAACCACCTATTTCCTGACTTCAGCATGTTTATTTAACCTTTATACATTCCTACTTGTAATCGTTATGTGGAAGTTGTCTTGTATGTTTACTTGTTTTAAAGTCACAATTGTAACATGGCCGGGAACCACACTAGTGGATCTTGGGGGGTGCCTAACACCTTCCCCCCGAGATAATTTCAAGCCCTTACCCATTCTCTGGTTCTTCTTTCTTTTAAATTCTTAGTGTCCTAATGCACTTAATCATTAGGTGGCGACTCTTCTAAATCTCAAACCCAAATTCTCAAAAGGAATAGAGTTGTCCGCCCAAATATCGTAAACCCGATTTCGCCTTTAGAAAAAGGGGGCATCGACACTTGCCCCTCCTTGGAGGGGAAAGGAATTACAATCATTGTGTTTCTCTCTCTTCCTCTCTAGATGGAGCTTCCTTTTCCTTCTCGTGGAGTTCTGTTATCTCCCCTCTGACTTATTGGAGTTTTGGAGAAGAAGTCGATGATAAGTCTCCCCCTTCTGGGTTCCCTTCACTTCATATTTATAGTCGAAAGAAACCTGCTTTTTCCTTAGCCATAACTTCTTGTCAGAATTGTGGAAGCCTACTGGTCGGGGTGAGGGGCGTACCCTCGTCACTTGTGGAGAATGTCACGGTGATGGAGTCAAAAAGGTTCCGTTGACTTCTTTCATACAGTGACTGAAACAGGGTCATGGTCGCCTCGGTCGGGGTGGTCAGATTTCTGACCAATACAGGTATCGTCCGGGATTTAGCCGGAAAAATAGATGGACGAAATAGTCGCAGTTATACCGGAACTTTGAGGATCAAATACAAAAGGAAAAAATTGCGAAAAGAAGATGAGTGAGGAAGGATGATGACAATTTGGTGAAAGAGGGGTAAGAGGCCGAACCTGAAAGTTAATTGAGAAGATCAAACTCTTTTCTCTTGGTCTAAGTAGTGACGGAGAGATAACTGATATGGCTAGATTGAAGTGGCGCTGGAAGATTATCATTATCTTCGTTATGATGAACTCTTTCTCCAGTTAGGTGCATGGCAATAGTACATCGTATCGATTGAAGAACGCAGACAACATATGTGACCTTCTAAACCTAGTAGAGTTGATTTCCATGAGTGGTGACTATATTCTGATTTCTGAAGGAGCGTATCCCATCACACATATGGAGAAATCTCTGAATGAGCACATCGGTTCGTTTTGTGCGACGTTTTTTTCTTCTTCTTTCAATAACGTAATTAAGTTATTAAAATGAGAAGGGTAATAAAGTAATTTAACTTTTTAACTAAGGGCTTCTCACTTTTATAATAACTAGTTTTAGTATACGTGCGTTGCACGTGTATGTAGCGTCATTCGATTAAAATTATATAAATTGACATTAAAATAAAATGTAATATTTGTATAGATGATGAAAGTAATATTATCACATTGACACAATAGGTGATCAATATCTTCTCACTATGCAAAAGATGATGAATTTAATTAATTGTATATTATTTATTATTACAAATATCTTATAATATGAGATACAAATATGTTAAATTGTGTATCACCCGATATCTCTTTAGGAATACGATTTGTCTTCTAATATTTCATATCTCCATTTCTTTAAGTTTGCATTTTAACTAATTTAATTCTGAAAACTATAATTGACTTTGTTTTATTTTCTGATTTCTTTTATCGCCAATATCTTCTTATGATAAATAATTTTTGTATTCTAAGATTGTGTAAACTTGGAAAATTATTTTACCTATATGATGAACTCGGAAAGAATGAAATTGGATTATTTTGCTAATTAGTTAATTTAAATACGTAATTATTCTTTAAAAATATTTAAAAAATTAATTTAGAGGATTTAAATTCTTAATATTAACTCATACCATATATTAAATATTTACTTATAACAATTTCTATCAACGCAACGAAAATATATGTACATTCTAAATGAGTATCACATAAACATTTCAAATATTAGTAAAGTAAACATTATTATTGAAATCCGGATATCATTAAATCAAGCATTTTTTAAATTTTATTTACTCAATTCCCGGAAGAGTACCATATATATTATGTATCATGATGTATATGCATATAATAAACAATGGATGAGACTCAATAGCATAAACAACGAAACAAACAAAAAATATTGGAGGAACGTATATACCTCATAAGAATTCACAAAATATTTGTCAAAATACCTAGCTTCTTCAATTGTTGGCTATGCTCAAATTCTCAGAAACCAAAACTGTCTTGTTCTTCCCATCTCAATTTAACGCGAGAGTTATTTAAAAGGGTAATATATGTGAAACGTAATATCCCTTCCAGATCATCAATTTTTTTTTATTGTAGAAGGAACACGATGGAGTTGTGACTTCCAACCAAGAGGTTGTGAGTTCGAGTCTCCCCAAGAGCAAGGTGGGAAGTTCTTGGAGGGAAGGATGCCGGGAGTCTATTTGGAAACAGCCTNTTTTTTTTGTTGTACAAGGAACACGATGGAGTTGGAAGAATATATTGTGAATAATATCGTGGTGAGCAAGAGAATTCCAATTGAAGAGTGTCTTTTTTGCATTAGAATCTAGAATTCTATTATTAGTTTACTTCCTTTTTATTTATGTCTAAATTTTAGGAATATATACATTTCTTATCTTTTTTGTATTTACCTAGGATTCTAAGAATTTTTCTTCTTATATTGTCGGATACAATTTCATTGTTTATAAGTTTCAAAGCCAATAAATCTATATTTATAAAAAAAAAAAAAAGTTAGATATCAAAGTACTAAATATTAGAGAAGTTAACATGAAAAGTTATTACATAGTTAAAATATGGAAATGATTTATATAAGTCAAATAACAATCAATTTAAAATTCTAAATATTAAAAATTTTTAGGTTTCAAATAAGGAAAGATTTAATAATAAAAATTTAATAGATTTCAAAGTCATAAATATTAGAAAAATAATTCAATTACTATGTCCGATGTGAAATCCAATTTAATGGGTAAAAAAGACGAACGACAGTTCGCTAAGAGGCTTCGTGATATTAAGTCATGTAATACATGTTTCAGATGATATATAGTAAAATTTAATAGAACACAGCCGGTGATGGGCAGATTCAATTAATTAGAATCAGTAAAGAGTACCTAATACGATTGGAGAACATAAAATGATTTTTATTTCAACAACTTCATTGTTAATGGTGGTAAAGCAGAGTAGCATAGTTTACTATCTTGTATTTGCACATTTTCTATGTGTATCGTCTGTATTTTAGAAGGGAAAATATTTCATATAAATATTATCTGTATTTTATGTGGAGGTAACATAAAATTAGTTGATGATAGAACGTAACTCGTAAATATTTTCTAAATTAGTTCTAATACCGAAAGGAAAAAAGCATATTGAGCCTATTTAGTAAAAAAAAAAGTAGAGGCTAAGCATGAAACAACAAAGATGATTTTGAAAGTTTAGTGTTCTTTTACATTAGTTTCGTATCTAAATAATCGTCTAGATACCATGTATTCTAGACAACTCAACTACATAAAGAAAAAAATTAGCGAAGAAAAAATTATGTAGTTGAATAATAAAAAATTATAGCTAATCTTATCCAGTGACAAAATTAGTGACAGATCAATAAAAAAATTTTGATCAGCTACAAGATGAGTTTCGTAACTAATTTATGTTTTTAAAGTAAATTATAAAATTTCTTTGTAATAATATTAATTTCTTTTTTAACACGAATTCTATTGAGGTAATTTAGGTATTTTTGTAAATTAAGTTACGATAATTTATTTTTTATCACAAATTAATTATTACTTTTTTCCAAATATAATTACTCTTCCCTAAAACCTAATGCCGTAGAAAATTTGAAGAATAGAAATAAAAGAATTTAACAACCAAACTTCTAAAAAGATAATTTTCATTTAATTTTAAAAAGAACAAATAAATCATATGAAAGGTAATAAAGAGGCAAAACTGGTCCTTATGATTAAACAAGGACAAAGAACAGAAATGCTACACAAAATAGTGAAGTTTCCTTGTTGGAAACTAACGAAAAAACTTTCTCCTACTTTTTTGGATTCTTTTATTGTCTTAATATTTTGTATCCTTATTATGAGAAGATATCAAACACTAAATTATTATTTTTTTAAAAACTTAGTTGATTTAGAACTCCTAAATATTAGGAAAGCTTTTTGATTTTACAATTTTATCCAATGTAAAATATATTTTTTAAAAAAAGGCGAACAATATTTTGCTTAGGGCCTTCGTGCTTTTAATATAGTATAGATAATCTATCTATCTATCTATATCTGTATCTATATTTATATCTATATTATTATAAAAGCATGAATACAATGTTGGTTTACAAAAATAACCTTATAATATTAAGCATAATAACTCATAATAAAAGGACATAACCAGAATTCTAGATATTAGCCTTATAATCCTATTAGTTTTACGTTACTACTCACCCTAGCTTCAAATTAAGTGCAAAAGGACTTATCGTTATTTCAGTGAGTGAAGTCTAACAATGAATTTGACCCATTTACTTATCCACGTGATAATTTTTTGTAACGACCCGACCCGTCGTTACGGGAGTTACCGCCCCGTTTTCCCCGTTTTATGCTTCTATATGTTTCATTATATGTGTTTGGAGAATTTGAAGTAATTCGGATAGAGTTCGGTTAGAAATGAGACAATAAGTCTCTTTATGAGAAGGATTGTTTGGAAAAGTCAACCGAATGTTGACTTATGAGTTAGAAGGCTCGGAATGTATTTCCGATGATTCGATTAGTTTCGGGGGATGATTTGTGACTTAGGAGCGCAATCGGAATTTAATTTGGAGGTCCGGTGTAGAATTAGGCTTGAATTGGCTAAGGTCGAATTTTGGCGAATTCCGGATGGTAGGTGAGATTTTGATCCGAGGGTCGGGATGGAATTCCGAGAGTTGCAGTAGCTCCGTTAGGTGATTTTGGATATGCGTGTAAAGTTTCAGGTCATTCGGTGGTGTTTAGGTCGGGTTTTAGATCAAATGCAAGTTTCGAAAGTTTTAGTTTAACTTAGGCTTGAATCCGTAGTAATTCGATGATTTTGGTGTTTATGATAGTGTTTTTATGTTACGAGCAAGTTTGAATGAAGTAATAGAACATATCTGTGCATTTGGTTGAGATCCCGAGGGCCTCGGGGTGAATTCGGGTGGTTAAACGAGAGTTTTGAGGTGTATTGCAGGTCAGATCTTGCTGTCATCTGGTGTTTCCGCTGCTGCGGAAATGGACCGCAGAAGCGGTATCGCAGAAGCGGATACGTGGTCGCATAAGCGGTTGCTGGCCGGCTAGGGAAATTCCGCAGAAGCGGAAGGTGGCTCGCACCAGCGGGTCCGCATAAGCGGACACCGGACCACAGAAGCGGTTTTAAGGGAACCGCAGAAGCGGACTTCGCGTCGCATAAGCAAAGTCCGGGTTTCTAAGTGAAGATCGCAAAAGCGGAAATGTGGCCGCAGAAGCGGTCCCGCATAAGCGAAAGCGGGACCGCAGAAGCGAAAACTGGACTGGGCGACAGAAGGGTTTTAAAATAATATTTCATCCGCGACCCTTTCATATTTTTCCTCCATTGTTGACGTTCTTAAGAGCTTTGAACAAGGAAATTCAAGGGTTTTGACTGAGAATCACTTGGAAGTAAGTTCCTTGGCCTAAATATTGAATCTATGGTAGAAATTACATGTAAATTGTAGAAAATTCATCAAAAACGGGTCAAGCTAGGGCTTGGAAAGCTGTGATGTAAAAATGGAATTTGGAAGGTCAAACGAGCTCCGATTTTGGTAAACTTTATATGCATGGACTCGTGGCGAGACGAGGAATCTGTTGGTGTGATTTTCGGAATTTTTCGAGAAGTGGGCCCGGGGCTCGGGTTTTACCAACTTCGTAAATTTTAGTACTTTTCGAGTATTTTTGATTGAGTTATGTTTCTTTAACCCATATTTATGTATTCGTTGTGATTTTGACTAGATTCGACGCGCGAGGAGGTCGATACGAAAGGAAAAGGCAGTGCGGACCATTCTACGGCCAGTTAGAGGTGAGTAGTTGGTGTATATGATGGCCTGAGGGTTTGAAACCCCGGCTTTTCACATTGTGACGCTATTGTAGGGCGTGACTTGCACCCCATGGCAGGTGCGGGATTGGTTATGACTGGGGATTGAGACTTAGTCCATCCCGAACAAGAGTGTTTCTATATTGGCGACTGATACGCACCCTGTATTGAATATATCTGGGCTTATTGCCGTGTTTGGGGCCTTGTGCCGATTTGTAGCATCCTTAGAGGATGAATGTCATTGTGATAGCATGCTTTGTATAATCATTGATCTCAGTCCTGTGTTTAATTATTGTTATGAAACGCTAAGTCACTTTTTCTGAAGTTAAATATCTAAAGTATATTCTTCTTAATAAATTGGAAATTGGGAAATTAATTGAATCTGTTACGTGACTCATATGCATATTGTGGACTGAGTATGGATCGGGCTGCACGCCGCAGCGAATGGTATGATTATATTGCGCTTGCGCTGAAGGAGCCCCTCCGGAGTCTGTACACACCCCCAGTGAGCGTCGTCGACGTTAAATGGATCGGGCTACGCGCCGTAGCGGTCATGTGCATTGCATTGCATCCTTACATTATACTTGACTGATATATTTGAAGTTGTTTTGCTGTTAGATTCGTAGTAAGGTGTAGGACTGTTAGTTTTAGCTTTGCTTTGTGGTATTTCGTGGATTTCTTATCTTCAGACATTTTATATGCTTATTACTCACTGAGTCGGTACTACTCACCCCTACTCCCTGCACCTTGTGTGCAGATTCAGGTACACCGGAGGCTTAGCTGAGCAGTCCTTGTTTTCCAGAGCTATTCAGAGTTGTTGAGGTAGCTGCTTGACGTTCGCAGGACCTGACTACTCTTCCTATTTCAGTTTTAGTTATATATGACATTTCCAGACTTGAGTATTTTCGTTCAGATATTGTTATTCAGATTGTTTAGAGGCTCTAGACTCGTGACCCCAGATCTTTAGGGAATGTTTTATTAGACTTCATATTTCTCAGTATTATTCTTCCTTAAATATTGGATTATTAGTCTAAGACTATTATAATCTCTTTAGATTGTCGGTCTTGAGGTTTACGGTTGATTTGGGAACGATTGTGGTCAGGCTTGCCTAGCAATATTGTTGGGCGCCATCACGACCGGGTTTAGGGTCGTGACAAGTTGGTATCAGAGCCTAGGTTACTAGGCCTCGCGAGTCATGAGCCGGTTTAGTAGAGTCTCGCGGATCGGTACGTAGACGTCCGTATCTATCCTCGGGAGGCTACAGAACCTTTAGGAAACACTTCACTTTCTTGAAATTCAAATCGTGCGGCTTGTTATTATGAGAAAACTAAATTTCCGTATTCTATTCTCTCGCAGATGGCGAGAACCTGTGCTAACGGACGTGGCGGACGACCACCAGTGCCACCTAGAGGCCGTGGTCGCGGTAGAGGCATGGCAGCGGGGACAGCACCTGCTGACCCACCAGTTGACCAGGCTCAGGGTCAGATTCCAGCACCAGTTGACCAGGCTCAGGGTCAAATTCCAGCTGTAGATGCTCCAGCAGCACCTGTTCAGGCATCGGCAGTGCCCATCGTGATTCCTGGTTTCCAGGAGGCTTTGGCTCAGATCTTGTCCGTCTGCATTGGCCTGGCTCAAGCAGTTTCAGCTACTACCGCGGCGGCTACTTCTCAGACCGGGGGTGGTCATCAGACCCCCGATGCTCGCACACCCGAGCAGGTTGTTCAGGGTTTACAGACACCTGGGGTAGGTCCAGCTCAACCAATTCAGCCAGCTGCACCAGTTGCAGCAGTTGTTCCAGTTGCGCCAGTCGCACCAGCTCCAGCTCAGGTGGTTCTAGCTATGCCGGATGACGAGCAGCGTCGGTTGGAGAGGTTCGGTAGGCTTCAGCCTCCGACATTTAGTGGTGTTGAGGGCGAGGATGCCCAGGGTTTTCTGGATAAGTGCCAGCGTATGCTTCGTACTGCGGGTATTCTGGAGTCTAGTGGATTAGCTTTTACTACCTTCCAGTTCACAGGGCCTGCATTTAATTGGTGGGAGGAGTTCAAGAGGCGTAGGCCTATTGGAGCAGCGCCCCTCACGTGGCAGCAGTTCTCTACGATATTCTTGGAAAAATATGTACCCCAGTCTCACAGGGAAGAGCTGCGTCGTCAGTTCGAGTGGTTGACTCAGGGAGGTATGACAGTGACTCAGTATGAGTTGAGGTTTACACAGCTAGCTCGGCATGCTACGTGGATGATCCCGACAGATCGCGAGAGGATCAGGAGGTTTGTGGATGGCCTCAACTATCCGATCCGCATATTGATGACTAGAGAAAGGGCTACAGCAGTTACATTTGAGGAGGTAGTTGATGCGGCTCGTCAGATTGAGACAGATCGTCGTCGGGAGCGTGAGGAGAGGGAGGCTAAGAGGCCTCGAGGTTCAGGTAGTTTCAGTGGTGCTCCGTCTAGGGGCCAGTTCCAGCGCAGCAGAGGTCGTTCCTTCAGACCTCCTCAGTCAGGTCGTTCAGAGTCCAGTGGGGCTTCATCAGGCCGTGGTCATCAGGGTCATCAGCAGAGCCAGTCTGCACTGAGTGCCCTTCCAGCTCAGAGCTCTGCTCC
>NC_031990.1:23094133-23128331 GCF_001879085.1 Nicotiana attenuata
TGCTTCTTCAGCCCAGGGTTCATCTGCAGCGAGGGGTTCCCATCAGTCCCCTTCTCCAGCTCCAGTCGTTGCTACGAGTGCGGTGAGTTGGGTCATATGAGGAGACAGTGTCCCCGGTTCCGTAGTAGACAGTTCTCAGCAGAGGGTATCCCTCATCTTCTGCTCCTGTTTCTTCAGCACCCACTCAGTCAGCTAGGAGTGGAAGTCAGGTAGCCAGAGGTCACCCCAGGGGTGAGGACCGTACTGGCGGTGGTCAGGCTCGATTAGTAGAAAATGATACCAATAATTTCTACCAAGAATAATACTTAAATACTTTAAAACCAAATGACCTTCAACCATACACGTTTGTTGTCAAGTTTCTTATTTCTTACGTATATTACTGTCACCGTATACACAATAGACTAAGTTAAAATTGATCTGCATTGTATATAAGTAAATTTTGAAGAAAAATATGCCTGTCATGCTACTGAAAAACTTAGATACGCCGAGTAGCTTATGTAATAGCACACAGATGGTATATAGAAGTTTTGACAATAATGTCACACATGCAAAAAATTTGATATTGGTTAATGTGTTTCTAAGTATATTCTTACCCCTGAATTCAACTTTCGTCTTCCGAAACTAAGGAATATCCTTTTAAATGTGTGTGAAAATAATTTTTAGTCTATTTATGTTTTGTAAATATAATAAATAAAGTGCAAGGACAAACATCCTAAATATTGGACTATATTTACCACAATATATTTTCTTGCACGAACAACTGTATGTTGCACTTTCAAGGGGATATCCAGATCGACAACAAGAGTTCTGGTTAAGGCAGAGCAACCAGCACATTAGGAGAAAACATACACAAAAAAATATTGTCCACAAAGAAGTGTTCGTTAAGATACCATCACATTAATAACTTTTAAACTATAATATATAATTTTTCTAACTAACATGATAAAATTGATCATTTGTGTGAGATTTGATAATGTCCTTTTATTTTAAATTCATGTATTATGCTAATTATGTAATAATATTTTTTGGCATTTAGATGATTGTTATATTGTTATACATAAAATTTCTCTCAGTAATTAAATTTTATTGTTCCTTCATATAAATAAATGTTTAAATCATCACGTGCCATTATTAACGTGCAACACACGTTCATAAATACTAGTATTATTATAAAAGCATGAATAAAATATTGGATTACATAAAGAACCTTTTAATATTAAGCATAATAACTCACAGTAAAAGGACATAATCGGAATTCTAGATATTAGTCTTATAATCCTATTAGTTTTAGGACATAATACTAAACGTTAGGAATCCTATTAGTATAATTATTTTCGGGCATTATATATATAATACTACAAGTTAGCATGTAAACCTAATATCTTTAGGAACATGTTAGATTTTCTATTAGTTCACAAAAGGAGACGAAATTATTTTATTTTAGTATTGATAATCACAAAATTACATAATAATTATGAAATATATAGACTGTTTCGGTAAACAGAAGAAAATTAGAGTTCTAATAGATTCTACCTTTGTATTTTGGTTTCAAAATAAAGAGCGGGTACATATTATTATTTGTTCAGGAGTTGGTTGTATTAAATATTAGTTACAGAGCCAATTAAATTGTCTGCTTCTTATTTTTTTGACACTAATTACAACTTTTTGCATTAGTTTCATTAGTTTCTTCAGTTAACTGCTGTGACGACCCAAAGGGTCATCACCTATTTTCTCATTCATTCCGTGCTTCCGAGGCCTTGAAAACCTCATTTTTAGTCGCCTCGATTTGCGTGCGCAGTCCAGGCGCGTAGCCGGAAAGCTTAAATATGAATTCTGTGTGAAAAATAATAAATTTTGATATTAATATGATTAAAGTTGACTTTGGTCAACTTTTTGGGTAAACGGATCCGGACCCGTGATTGGACGGTCCCGGATGGTCCGTAAAAAAATATGAAACTCGGGCATATGCCCGGAGTCGAATTCCGAGGTCTAGAGCCCGAGAAATGAATTTTTCTGTGAAATTATTTTTCTAAAATTAATATGGAAATTTGGAAAGGAAATTGATTAGAACGTGTTGGTATCGGGCCCATATTTTGGTTCCGGCGCCCGGTACAGGTCTTATATGTGGTTTAAGCGCTTTCTGTGAAATTTGGTTGGAATTGGGCGTCATTTGACGTGTTTCGGACCTAAATATCTAAAAATGAAAGTCTATGAAGTTTGAAGAAAAACTATTGATTTTGAGGTTTGATTCATTGTTTTTGATGTTATTTTGGCGATTTGATCGCACGGTTAAGTTCGCAGGATGATGTTGAGTTAGCGTGTGTGTTTGGTTAGGAGCCCCGAGGGCTCGGGAGTATTTTCGGAGGTGTTCGGGGTGGTTTTGGACTTGGGAAAAGTTGCAGATTTTCTGCAACAGGTGCCCAGTCATTTTCTTCTTTGCGATCGCACTCTCTCTCCCGCGTTCGCGAAGCATCGGAATTTCCTTCACCGCGTTCGCGTGCAATATCTCGCGTTCGCGTAAGCCAAATTTGGGACCCTAGTATTTTCCTTTTCGCGTCCGCATTCAACTGTTCGCGAACGCGTAGCCTTGCAGCCTTACTCATCGCGTTCGCGTGGCCCCTCACACGTTCGCGTATGACAAAGTCCTGGACCCAGCCCTTCCCTTCTACGCGTTCGCGATAAGCCTTCCGCAAACGCGATGCTTCCCAGTCTTCCTTCTCCGCGAACGCGACCCTAATGTCGCGATCGCGTAGGGTAAATCTGCCCAGTTATATTTTTAATTTCATTCACAAAAACACCCGAGTTCCATCTTCTCCAAGGTCCTTAGGCATCCATTGAAGCTCCCTTTCATCAAGACCACTTGGGTTAGTAAATTCCAACTTGTTTTCTTTATTTTCCACCGTTAATTATTCAATTCCCAAGCTCAAATCATGTGATTTAGGGTAGAAATTGGGGGAAATGGGTAGAGTAAGGGCTTTTTGATTTTTCTTGATTTAGACCTCGTTTTGGGGTCGAATTTGAAAACAAATTATATAACTGGGCTCGTGGGTAAATGGGGGATTTGATTTTGGTCCGAACCTCGAGTTTTGACCAAGCGGGCCCGGGGTCGATTTTGGAATTTTTTGGAAGAAACGTTGGGAATCTATATTTAGGCATTGGGTTTGATTTGTTTAGCTATTATTGATATTATAAAGTCGTTATTTCATAGATTTGATTGAGTTGGAGCCGAATTCGAGAGGGAAGGCGGTAGTTGTGGATTGATTTAGCTGTGGAAGTTGAGGTAAGTGTTTGGTTTAACCCTAGCTTGAGGGAATAGGAGTTGAGTCTTGTTTGCTAATTGCTAATTGATTGAGTACGGTGTATAGGCATGGTGACGGGTATCTATACACTGGTGTCTAGCATGACCGTGAGTCCGTATATTGTGTTTATTCCTATTTTGTTGTGACTCTTCCTCGTGTAATTGATGAACTCTATATAATGTGAAGAGTATGAGAAGGAATTGTGATTGTGAACTCTTTGGAGCGTTGGCTCGAATGATAAAGTAATTATTGAGTAAGAAAGGAAAGAAAGAGAAAGAAATGTGATTATTCCCTTGCCGGGATGTGAAGTTATTATTATTGTTGTTCCCTTGCCGGGATTTAATTGGTTACTTGTGCTTCCCTTGCCGGGACTTCTATTACTGTTTTTCTATCCCCTCGCCCCATTGTTTGTGATTGTTGTTTGGGTGAGGACGAGTGATAAAGCACGAAGGGTTATGCCGTGCACGATTGTGATATAAATACTAATGCACGAAGGAACATTCCGTGCCCTGTTCTGATTATTAATGCACGAAGGAACATTCCGTGCCCTGATTTGATTACTAATGCACGAAGGAACATTTCGTGCCATGGTATGAGTGTTTATGCACGAAGGGTCATTCCGTGCCATCATTTTGTGAGGTAAAGCACGAAGGGTGATGCCGTGCACTTGATATGATTGTTTGGGTGAGAATGAGAGTAAAAGCACGAAGGATGGTGTCGTGCAACTGTTGATTTCCTACTATCGTTGCTATTGTAGTTGTACTGTTTCATTCCTCAATTATCGATTTTATACTTCAACTGTTACAGCCCCTACAGCATGCTCCCCCTCCCCCCTTGACTGGTTAATTTCTGTATACCTTTATATCGCATACATATATATTGAACTGCACATGTTTGTTTGCTAGTCCGGTCTAGCCTCGTCACTACTTCGCCGGGGTTAGGCCAGACACTTACCAGCACATGGGGTTAGTTGTGCTGATGCTACACTCTGTGCATCTTTTTGCACAGATCACAGCGCCGGAGCAGCAGCCTTTGGACAGCAGTAGGAGCGTTGGGAGTTGACATTAATCCAGAGATTCCGAGGTAGCCTTGTTGACGTCCGCATGGCCCGGAGTCTCTTCTATCCTTATTTCGTTTGTTGTCCTTGTACCGGAACAAACAGTACTGTATTTTATTCAGACTCTGTTTTTAGTATTCTATAGACGTTCGTGAGTTAGTGGCTCCAGTCTTGGGTAGAGGTTGTAATTGAATTTCCGCACTTGTTTTCAGTTCATTTATATTTAAGAACTTCCGCTTTTATGTTAAATGTCTCATTGCCTTAGTATTGTCGATGTTGCCTAAAAGGTTAATAATTAATTGGCTTGCCTAGCTCCTAATAGTAGGCGCCATCACGACTCCCGACGGTGGACAATCCGGGTCGTGACAACTGCATTTCTTAGAGCAAAAGTTTTGATTAATCTATAATCTAGCTAGAAACTCTCTGAATAGATGTGATAGCGAGATTATGTGAATAGCTTTGACCTAAAATATTATTTTCGACTATGTTTGTAATCCATACATATATTGTACGGTAATTATTGTTAAAAGTCCTCAAAAAGGTTCTATAATCGCAGCTATATGTTCATATATATTGGAAGAATTCATGAAAAGGTGCAAATTAATAGAGCATGGAAGTAGTTATACAAAAGTGAGGTATATCATATATTGATGTTGTATATTGAAGTGAGAGCACATATTACTTAATTTTATTAAATAATAAATATATATTTAAATCACATAAATCTTGTATTCATTTGTTAGATATAAATATTGAGTTCTAATAAATCTAGCGTTAAAAGTTTGCAAGTTGTATTAGCTCGATATTTTTCCTATAAAAAGTTTGCTTTAGATGTTAGGATATTATTCGGAAGGATTCTCTTGTATACTAATTGTACTATACAAAAAAATATTTCAGGAGATAGCTAGGAGTTGATACCTCGAAAATCGTATCTTTCTTTAGTCAAAAGATAGAAATGCATAATCCTGAAAGACAGAATTACATCCTATGTCAGTCGGCCCAATTTCAGAATAAAAAATACCCCATGTTTTGGAACTTTACCCGGCATAGCCCATTTTGCAGATAATGCATAGCCCATTTTCATCGGTTAACCTAGCGACAACCTCCTTTATCCTTCTTTTTTCTTTCAACTTTTCACAAAACCTATATCCAAATGCTTCTTCCTCTTTTAACTGCAGCAGTCATTCTCTCATTCAACCTAACACGAAGGCCTTTTCCATTACTGTAATAAACATCTCCTCAAGGAGACTAAATCGCTATTTCTATTTGGAGTCCTCTTCCTCTTTTTTTTTTGTGCAATGTGAATTTTTTTAAGACAAAATGCGTTTATCCTCCATTAATAATTTTTTGTTTCTTCTCAAATTGCTGGAAAGAGGTTGAAGAGTTGCAGACATCCTCCATTTTTTCCTTCAATTTTCAAGGTAAATAGGTCGACGATGAAGTCAGTGAAGTCATCGGAGAATGAAAAAGAGGTCTTGTGTTGTATTCAGACAATTTTCAAGTTCTTCAGATGATGTTCCAGTTTTATCTTCTTTTATAAAACAATTCCATCTCCATCTTTTCTCCTCTTTAATTTTCAGATCTAACTTCCTCTGAAAAACTCTCTTTTGATATTTTGATACTGAAATAGAGGTGTAATATTGAACATAAGATGTGTTCTGGTATAAATATTGTATAACCACTATTTATACACACTTATACATTATTGTATAATTGTGTATAAATGGTATAATTATGTATAAATATATATAATTATATATAAATGTGTATATATGTTCATAACATCACTTATCTTCTTCTTCTCTTTCTCTTATTCTTTTGATATACATTATTATACATTCCATATATAAGTTTATACATAGTTATACATTATTATACATGTACTGCATATGTATAATCAAATTAATTTTTTTCATGTTTTCTTCCTTTTTCTGGAATAATCCATGTATAAATCTACTTTCCTTGTTGATTCTCCGCCAAATCACGAACTTGCAGCAGTTGTTTCTAAATTTTACCATATAAGTAGAATCAACGAAAAATTGGGGGACAACTTGCAGCAGTAAAGACAAATTGGGGGAGAAATATCAAAATTATACGACGGAAGAATTAGAAAATCTCATGACTTCATCTAAATAAGATAATTTTCCTGATTAAACTCCGTTGCCGAATATAAAAGCTAGAAAATACTCTTTTTTCAAATATTAGCTGATTATTTTTGGGCTACAGATTTGTAAAGTTATGACTGGGCTATTATGTTGCAAGTCAGATGTGTGAATTGTATTTATGTGAAATTATCCCATCCTGAAATTCATTAAATTTTAGACTCTTTAAAAAAATTAAATGATTCTTTCAAACAAGTAATTCATATCGGATAGAAGTAGTGAATCACAATTTAATTTGTTGAAACTTCGACTATAAATCAAGCTCTAAGGTGTACTGATTACTATCCCATATACTAATATTAGGACTTTGAAACAATATTAGTAACTTATTTTACTTATAAAAGAATTTCTTATGGGAACAATAATAAAGCTTTGAGATTTTAAAAGCAAATCACTAAATCAATGTTTAAACTAAAAACTTAAACACAAATTATCAACACTCAAATAATTTTAACAATAACCAATCACTAACTTTTAATTTTCACCAAAGACAAGAAGTTCAAGTTTCCAAAATTGAAAAACTATGATGTTCTATGGTGAAGAAAAATAATTGCGGCACATATAACTCAAGAAGACTATTTTCACAATAAAGTAAATGAATGGATAATATCTAAAGACTAATCCTTTAAGGGGACGATGGATGCCATAATACCATCGAATTCACAATAGTCCTATTTTATGATATATATATTTATTCTACGCCGAAGCCTCTGGACGAACTCATCAAAATCATTAGGTGCAAGAATCCACAAAAGTAAATTGCTATATGAATCTTCAGTAATTTGCTATCAATTCTATATGTATGCTTTCCTCTTTAATTTAGGTTGTGGAGTTCTGAGTTGTTAGAGATTTTTGGATTTCTTGGAAGCCAACTCTACAAGACTATATGGTTTTAATAAGTTTTTACTCTTTTTAGAGAAAAAAATATATGTTCTTCTCAGTCTATAGTTTGCAGCTATATCTGTGCATTTAGTGACAGATCTAGCAAAATATAAGGAAGGGATTCATTCGGTTAGAAATACAGCAAATTATTTTGACAGATCTACCTCAGTCTTATTTTGCCTTTGTTATAGGATTGGGTCTTTAGCCCTATGGGCTCCTCTGTAGGAAGTCTGTTCTGCATTGCTGGTGTTTTGCCCCAAATTCATCTGATGAATAGTTTGGGAGTGGTCTATTTGGGGATTTGGGGTAAACGATGGGAATTTTGTGGTGTCTGGTGGGTCTGGGAGTTTGTGGGGGCTCATTCCTGGTGGAGGAGCAACGATTTTAGCAAAATATGTGATACGTGCATATTGAACCAATATGGCTCCAAACATGTGTATTCCAATAATTCAACTTTCTACTCTAAAAAGTGGATATACTTTTATATTTATTTGAAAATAAGTATATTTGTTTATTTAACAACAAGTACTTATAAGATTCTCAATGTAGTATACTTGCGGCGACATGTTTTCTATCCGAATAACTTTATGTTGCATTTTCAAGAGGTATATCAATATTGAGAATAGAGTATTAAACATGACACGGTAACTACAACAACAGAAGCATTTAACTAACTTAATTAATTTATTTTTGCAAGTTCAAGTATTATTTAATCATTTTAAATTTAAGTATTACGTTGACTAAAGATATACGTGCAACGCACGTACATAGAAACTAGCTGTTATAAAACAATAAATGAAGAAGAAGAGTATTGCAGAGAAAAGTAGAGAGAGATAATTCATATTGATATGGGATGAATTACAATGGAATAGAACCCTCTATTTATAGGGAGAGGGTGACTTAGCCACCAAGCAATGAACCCTAGAATCTCTCTAAATATAGACATTCACCATAATTACAATTCTATTTATAACACTCCCCCTTGAATGTCTATTCAACAGATAATGTGCCTCGTTAAAACCTTAACTAAAATAAAACCTAGTGGGAAAAAAATTCTAGAGAAGGAAAAAGAGTACACATATCTAACAATACGCCTTTTGGTTGCCTCGTTAAAAACCTTGCAAGGAAAACTCAGTGGGACAAAACCTTGTAAAGGAAAAAGAGTACAACGCGTATTAACTCCCCCTAATGAGAGCATCAATTCACATCCTTAAGCATTTGCATTTTCCAATCTTGTGCACCATCTTCAAAAGATCTTTGGTAGAGATTTGATGAACAAATCAGCCATATTAACTTGAATGAATATATTGCACCTTGAAATCATCATTCTTGATAGAGATACATTGGCTTCATATGATCTTGTTGGAATCGTCAGTTCAGTATCTTCACATAGAGGTGAAAACTCTTGCTATCATATTATCATGCATATAGTTACAGTAAGATACATTTTTGCACAAATTGCACTGAGGATGTAGTACTTCATGACCATGAATTCTATATGCTTTAAGCAATTTAAATCCTTCAGGGATTGTTAAGTCATATAAGCCATATAATAGACTTTAGATGCATATCAAGTTTTCATGTCATGCTAGACATATAAGATATCGAAAACTGATTGCACATACCATTGACTTTATACTTTCAAGTGTTTGAACTACATGTTCAAAACTACATGTCTTTCATATGAAACCAATTCTATTTGAATTGTGTCTCTTATATTTGGCTAATATTTTTGTGTCTGTATTCGACAGACTTAAAATTCTCATCTATACTTAGCGCTTTCATAGATGTCGTCGACGAATATTTTATATTGGTTCCAACCTCCTTTTTTTTCATAATAACATAGAGATCTCTTCATTTATATTTTTAGGTACCTGAATCTCTCCTGAGATTTTATGAAGTGTTATGTCATGTGATCTTCTAGATCACTTGCCTCCTTTGTTATGATCATTTAGATCATTTGCTCATCTTCTTTATCAAGAAGTTTATTTAAAATCGATTTGTCTATACGCTTCAACCGTACAATAGACTTTGTCCTTCTAGGACTTAATAAGATCATTTGCAATGAGAATATAGTTTGGGCTAGCAAATGCGTCTGGAATGCTTTGCAGTATATTGCAAATGAATTATCCTTTTATGAACTTCAAGTTCATGTTATCTTATTCGAGGATCTAGATGTACAAATGATAATTCATTCCACGTAACTTTTTCTCAACTGTTTATCATGTCTCCCCCTCATGTTAGAAAAACTAACTTGTTACCTCAACTTTGAGAATCCACCTTTGTGCGTTATGGTGTTAATCAAAATATACACCGCACATCAATAATAATAATAATAAGATGGAATTATTTGGTTCCTGACCCTGAACCACTTGTGAGCGGAGAAAATAATATACTTTGGTATATAACATATATCAAACTGATACAGATAACTTTGTTCTCATAAGCAATTGTTTAGCTATTAAGTAGAGGCACTTAATAAATTATTTTGCTAAACCAACTGTGATGTAAACCAACTTATCAAGATGAACTTCATGAATAAAAAATCTGGAAATTATGCTTGAAATTAAATTATTGAGCAAGTTACCTCGCAAAACACCATGTTGCAGGTTATTAATAATCGCACATGTAACTATCTCATCGATGCATCTTATGTGGTATACATGGCAGGTGAATGAGCCCATATTCACCTTTGATATTTCCAGCATTCATGGGATTCAATCCCGATTTTAGTTGGTATATTAATTAATGAGAACATGCAACACAGGAGAATTCGTAAAGAACTTTCAGTTCTTTAATATTGACCCATGTGAATTCTCTTTTATTTTTGCACATCATACTTAAATTGATATGGGTAAACCAATTATGCCAACTGAATAAATTATCAATATTGATAAACTTCAGATTTACACCATGACGTGTGCAATTATCAATAAACTCCAAGTTTATTATGACATGAGTTTTTATATCAATAAACTTCTCTTTATTGTGGAATTCTTTTGTTTGTGTAGTATAAACTGGAGAATAAAGCGGGTAGCTTTTCACATACATATTACCCCGCTACAAGTTGTAGTAATAGAAGATATTAAATCTTTCCTTTATTTATAGTCTCAGTATGACCAACCGCTTTCGCGAATACTTTAGAAACTCAATTAAGTTTCTTTGAGACTTACTACAACATAATGCCTTATTGATACTCAATTTTGTTCCTCCAAAATAGTAATAATTGGCTCTTCCAGAGCTCTCAATTAATTTTGTACTACCACATATTCATCAACATCCATATGGTGAATATCTCTTTTAAAGAGAAAGTTATACCATTATGGTTATGGTCAAATTATATGCAAGATATGTTTCTTGCATTAATGTTATTCTTTAATAGTCACATTACCAAAAAAATTTGGCGTTCAATAAGTACGTGACCAATGACCATTCATGTCATAATAATGACATTATTTTCTTATATCATCTCAAACCTCCTTCTAGAGGTGAGTGTGGTATATTCATTACCACTAGCACATTCATATTCTTCCAAGAATGAATATGTATTCATAAATCAGATGTTGTCACATTCACATCATGAATTGACCATAATCATCTATATGTACTTTATATAATCTCATGTCAAATCGATGACAAATATTACTTTCATTATTGTCACGACCCCCAAACCCGGTCGTGATGGCGCCCAACACAACTGCTAGGCAAGCCCGACCAATTATACTCTCAACCCGAGCATAGAGCTCAAAACCATTTATTTAAAAATCATTAACAGCGAAGAAACCAAAATATAGTTGATAGATATAAAACAACCCGAATATCAACAATACAGAGCAACCCCCCAAAGATCTGGGGGTCATGAGTCTAGAGCCTCTACCAGAATAGCATAATAATACTGTAATACTACATAGTCTGAAGTACGCGGATAATCAAATAACAGGAACTAGGGGGAGGAGTCGGGTCCTGCGGACGCCAGGCAGCTACCTCGACAACTCCGAATGAAAACTCTGAAGAACAGCAATAAGCTCAACTAGCTCCTGAGGTACCTGGATCTGCACACATGGTGCAGGAAGTAAAGTGAGTACTTCCAACTCAGCGGTAATAGACATGTATAATGACATTGAAAGTAAGAAATCCCAATATACGACAAAGTAAAGCTACAACAGTATTTATTCACATTTAACAGTGTAACATCAATAAGTATTAACAGATAGAGCAGATAAGGTTCAATGCATGAATGCAATGCAAATGCACATGACCGCTACGGCGCGTAGCCCGATCCATTTGGGTACCGCGCTCACTGTGGGGGTTCAGACTCCGGAGGGGCTCCTACAGCCCAAGCGCAATATCATAGTAACATACGCAGCGGCGTGCAGCCCGATCCACTATCAATCCAGCTATATGCATGCAAGCCACACAGGCACAGTCAACTTACCAGTTTTAGTTCCAATTATCAGTAATTATCAATTAGGTGTTTGAAACCTTAGAATTTTGCTAGTCATTTTAGGACAAATGTTTAGCTCAGGACTGATATCATGAAAACATGCTATAAATCACAGAAACAGTGATAATAATCCCTACGGGATCCAAATAACCGGCACGCAGCCCAAATATATCCATAACCATCCAAGTAGGAGGTTTACCAGCTAATTTATAGCCAACAACACAGTACAACATCACTCGGGCGGACTAAGCCATAGTCCCCAATCACATTCGACCCCGCACTCACCGTAGAGTACGTGTCTCGCCTCAATATAGCGTCACAGTGTGATATACCGGGGTTTCAAACCCTCATGTCATCATCCACATCTATTACTCACCTCGAACCGGCCACGAGACTAGTCTGCTAAGCCTTTCCCTCTTGAATCAACTTCCTCGTGTGCCGAATCTGATCAAAACCACAAGGAATACATTAAAATAGGCTAATGGAACATAACCCAATCGAAAGAACTCGAAAAACACCCAAAAACACGAAGTTGGCAAAACCCGAGCCCCGGGCCCACTTCTCAAAAAATTACGAAATTCACATTTCCGGAATCCTCGTCTCACCACGGGTCCATACATACCAAATACACAAGAATCGGAGTCCATTTGACCCCTCAAATCGCCAATTTAGACTCTCTTAGGCTTCAAGCCCTAACCTCCATTTTTACCCTTTAATTCCTTGAATTTTCAGTGTTTAATCCTTGTTTTTATACTCTAACAACATTATTTGGGCTACAAGTTCATACCTGATGAAAACTCCTTTGAAATCTCTCCAAATCGCCCAAAATCGCCTCTTCCCGAAGTCCCAAAATGTTTTTCTAACTTCTGAAATTTTGAACCCACTGTTCATTAAACCCTCAGCATTTTTCGCTTCTGCGGTCTCCTGACCGCACTTGCGGTCCCGCTTATGCAGCAAATTGACCGCTTATGCGGTTCTACTTAAACCCACAACGATCGCTTTTGCGGTCTTAAACCGCTTATGCAGTTGCCGCCTATGCGATCCCAATGACCGCTTATGCGGTCTCTACAATAATCCCAGGACCGCTTCTGCGGTCGCTTACCGCATCTGCGGTGTCCGCTCTTGCGGAGAAACATCCGCTTTTGCGGTAACTGCCCAGGCCCTCAAGGGCCGCTTTTGCAATCTCCCTACCGCATCTGCGGAACCGCTTAAGCGGCTCCTTTTCTGCAGATGCGGAAATACCAGAAGCCTCAAAAATCTGCTGCAACACCAAACATTCCAACTTCCGATTAATCATCCGAATTCACCCCGAGGCCCCCGGGACCCCAACCAAAAACACCAACACATCCTAAAACCTTATTCAAACTTGCTCCCATCCTCAAAACACGTCAAACAACACTAAAACCATTAATTTACATCGGATTCAAGCCTAAGTTTCTTAAAAACTTCCGCAATATGCATTCGATCAAAAACCCAAACAAACGACGTCCGAATGACATGAAAATTTGCAGACATATCCAAAATCACCCTATGGAGCTACTGCAACTCTCGGAATTCCATTCCGACCCTCGGATCAAAATCTCATCTATCAACCGGAATTCGCCAAAATTCCAACTTCGCCAATTCAAGCCTATTTCTACACCGGACCTCCAAATTCAGTTCCGACTTCACTCCTAAGTCCCAGATCATCCCCCGAAGCTAACCGAACCACCGGAATTCACATCCGAGCCCTCTAACCACATAGTCAACTTCCGGTTGACTTTTCCTAAAACAAGCTTCCTTCTAGAGGTTATGTGCCTTATTTTCAACCAAGACCAATTCAATTACACCCGATCAACTCTAATGCCGATATTGAAACATGAAGCAACACAATAAGGGGAAAACGGGGCGGTAACTCACGTGACGACGGGCCGGGTCGTCACATCCTCCCCAACTAAAACAAACGCTCGTCCTCGAGCGGGTCAAGAAGCATACCTGGAGACTCAAACAAGTGAGGATATCTGCTCCGCATCTCCCGCTGGGTCTCCCAAGTGGCCTCCTCCACGGGCCGACCTCTCCACCGCACCTTCACTGACGCTATATCCTTAGACCTCAATCTCCGCACCTGTCGACCCAAAATGGCTACAGGCTCCACATCATAAGTCAAGTCATCATCCAACTGAACTGTACTGAAGTCCAACACATGCGATGGGTCCCCAACATACTTTCGGAGCATAGACACGTGAAATACCGGATGAACTCCCGATAGGCTGGGTGGCAAAGCAAGCATATAGGCCACCTCTCCAATCCTCCTGAGTATCTCAAAAGGGCCAATGAATCTCTAACTCAGCTTTCCTTTCTTTCCAAATCTCATGATGCCTTTCATAGGCGAAACCTTCAGCAAAACCTTCTCACCCACTGAATAAGATACATCTCGGACCTTCCGGTCTGCATAACTCTTCTGGCGTGACTGGGCTGTGCGAAGTCTCTCTTGAATCACCTTCACCTTGTCCAAAGCATCCTGGACCAACTCTGTCCCCGACAACCTGGCCTCGCCGGGCTCAAACCAACCAACGGGAGATCTACACCGTCTCCCATACTAAGGCCCTCACTATCGGNTTAAAATCAAGATTTATTGTCTTTGCTTGTATTCAAGAATCTAAAAGAGAAAAATAAAGTAAGATACTTACCTTAAATCCAGAATTTAATCATGAAGGAAGTTCATGGAACAATTGACAACCATTATGCTCAATCCCAAAGCTTCTACTCAACTGGTTAGAGTCTCGTGCTAATAACGTGTTATAAAATAATAAATGAAGAAGAAGAGTATTGCAGAGAAAAGTAGAGAGAGATAATTCTTATTGATATGGGATGAATTACAATGGAATAGAACCCTCTATATATAGGGAGAGGGAGACTTAGCCACCAAGCAATGAACCCTAGAATCTCTCTAAATATAGACATTCACCATAATTATAATTCTCTCTCTCTCTCTCTCTCTCTCTCTCTCTCTATATATATATATATATATATATATATATATATATATATATATATATATGTGTGTGTGTGTGTGTGTGTGTGTGTGTTTGTTGACATTCTGGACATATTGGTCTTGTTGTTTTATTTGAGGAAAATGAAAAGAATAAAGGGAGGTGCTGTCCAAAATTTCATAGACGAGCTAGTCACACATTTGTGTTGAGTTCTAGCTTCCGTAAGTTTAAAAATGGTCCCTTGTGGTTTGTTGTAGATTGAAGTACTAGTGGGCTGAATCGTCGTCATGTGGTTAGGTAAACGAGAAATGTATTGTTAAGGCTATCCCTTCTTTGCTTTTGGCATGATCCATACGACACAAACGAAACGAGCAAACACATAACTTTCAGAAATACCTCTATTCATAGAAGCACTAGGGGTGCCTATGTTCTTGATTCCCCATGTGTCTTATTATTATATCTTCTGTTCATGGGTCTCAGAAAATACGTAGTTGATAAAGTTTATCCGAAGGCATATTGATCTTATGACATTCCGAGAGATCTTATTGACTTACTTCTTATGCATTGCATTCATTTATACATGTATATTACCCATGACTAGATGGCGTTATATATGCGTGTGTATATATATATATATATATATATATATATATATATAGAGAGAGAGAGAGAGAGAGAGAGAGAGAGAGAGAGAGAGGGTATGAGGAAAGGTTATGGCATTATATACGCACCATCACCTGATCAGCTGGTATACGTTGAAGATTTCGCCCACATTGGCCGAAATGATATGATGGGATACCCTCAGAGGCTTGATGATGTTATGTACGCATATACCTATGCATGGTATGACATTTATGCGCATATGTTGGGGTGTTCATAAAAATCCGAAAAATCGAACCAAACCGAACACCAAACCAAACCCACCAAAAAAACCGATACTTTATGATTTGGTTTGGTTTTGGTTTTAATAAAAAAAAATAATCGAACCAAACCGACTATAGAAGTAGTTATTTCAAATTTATTATAACCTATATATATATGTATATTTTTGTACAAAGTTTCTAAAATTATATGCTAAATGTTAATCGTTTGCACTTTTAGTACAATTCTTTGCCTTTACATTCTAGTTTGATTGGTAGTTTTCTTTTGTAAGTATAAGAATCCATTTCATGTTAAAAATAATTTTTTTTAATTGAGTCCTTAAATTATTCATCACTATTTGATTTAATTATCATCAATATATCTTGGTAATTAATAGATTTATCAAAGCACAATTGATTTAATAGTGTTATGTCAAAAATAATATAGTCAACGAAATATGTGTTGGTAGTGTATGTCTTATATTTAAGAAAAAACCGACAAATAACCGAAAAAATCGAAAAACCGATAAAAACCAACATAAACGGAATCGAGAAAAAACCGACTTAATTGGTTTGGTTTGGTTCTAATATTTGAAAAACCGACTTACTTGGTTTGGTTTCTTTTTAGGGAAAAACTGATCCAAACCGAACCATGACGACCCTTACGCATATGCATGACATTATAAATGTTTCATTTTTCACAGAGCTATTCAGACTTACAGGTTGAGTCTTTTACTCCATGTTTCTTTAATGTCTATTATATACTGCCTTTCATGCCATACATACTTGGTACTTTATTTGTACATACGTCCATTTTACCTGGGGACGCTGCGTTTCATGCCCGCAGGTCCCGATAAACAAGTTGCCAATCCTTCAAGTAGGCTATCAGCTCAGCGAAAGGTGTTGGTGCACTCCATTTGCTCCGAAGTTGCCTATTTGGTTAGTATGATTTGGACATGTATTGATTGGTATGGCGTGGCCCTGTCCCGACCTTTATGATTATGCACTCTTAGAGGCTTGTAAACAGATGTCATGTATATAGATACTTGTATGGCCTTGTCGGCCTATGTTTTAAGTTAACAAATGATCATGTCGATCGTATAGGCCTGTATGTCACATGTATAAGTTTGTACACCATGTTGGGTCGTCCTATATTGAGTATTCCCTTTTGTTTATTCTGGCTATCTGTCACGACCCTAAACCCAAACCCGGTTGTGATGGCGCCTCTCGTGAAGACAAGGCCAGCCGACACACTTCCAACTCACTTTAAGCAGTTGAAATAATAAAACTCAAGTCTTTAATAGGAATAAAATCCCAAAATAACAGTATAAGTTGCGGAAATAAAACCAACACAGCCTGACATCTGGGTGTCACCAGTCATGAGCATCTAAAACGATAATAAAAGTGTGAAGTCTAATCCACTACTACATAACTGAATCAAGAATCTAAGATAGAGGGAGAATGCACTGGGCTGCGAATCGCCAAGCAGCTACCTAGTAAATCTCCGAAGACCTGCTGGAACTATCAACTCTCAGGAGCAGGACCTGTAGCACCCGAATCTGCACACAGGGGTGCAGGGAGTAAAGTGAGTACTCCAACTTAGTGAGTAATAAAAATAAATGAAGCCTGAGCGATATAAAATCACGTAAGGCACAACATTAAGCTAAAAGAGGCATAATAAAATCAGTGAATATAAATAAGCAGTGAAATCTCATATTCATCATTTAAACAGTTAAACAATATACGGGAAAAACAACTAAAAAGGTAAACACATAATAACTGCCCCTCGGGCAAAGTAACAACAGAATCAGCCCCTCGGGCAATATCACAGAACAATACCAGCCCCTCGGGCTATATCTCATATCACAATGGGTACCCGAGCTCACTAGGGGTGTACAGACTCCGGGAGGGGCCCCTTACTGCCCAAGCGCAATATCAAGCCATCTCGTGGCATCATAAACAGGCTCTCGGCCTCATATCAATCTCAAGCCACCTTGTGGCGTACAATCTCATGCCCTCGAACCAACTTTCAAGTGCTCCAAATCTACGAAGTTCAGATTTTTTTATCATCAAATTATGCTAAACGAACGAATTCCAATTGAAAAATATCGATTTTAAGCACAAAACCCGAATCAGTCAAAATCCAACCCTCGGTCCCGTGTCCCAAAACTGGATAAACTTTATACCAAAATGTTCTCATCTCACGAGTTCGTACATATAAAGAATTCGAAAATCGGAGTTCGTTTGACCCCTCAAATCGTCCCTAGAAGGTCTCATAATCTCAAGCCCTAACTCCACCTTTTTCTACTGATTTTCATGAATTAAACACTGATATTTTGTTCCTTAATCACAAATAATCGAGTTTTAGGGTCCAAAATCCTTACCTCAATGAAGAACAATGATTTCCTCTCTTCAAAATCGCCCAAAGCTCCAAAATTCGAGTTAAAAAGTGAAGAAACCCTCTGAAAATCGCGAAGGATGAACTAATATATTCTGCCCAGACATTTCCGAATCTTCGGTACCGCATTTGCAGTTCTTGATCCGCTTCTGCGGAAATCTCTTAAGCTCCCCGTTTCCCGCATCTGCGGTTCCACACCCGCATCTACGACATCGCAGATGCGGTCCTCCAAGCCGCTTCTGCGGTTTCCTGACAAATGTACCTCTGGCCGCTTCTGCGGCCCCTATTTCGCATATGCGGCGCCGCACCTGCGGTCCCCTATCCGTAGGTGCGGAAATACCAGAAGCAGCACAATCTGCAGCTGCAATAAATCTTCAAACTCCCCGCCAACCATCCGAAATCACCCCGAGGCCACCGGGACCTCAACCAAAAGTACAAACATATCTCATAACCTTATTCAAACTTGTACCAATCTTCAAAACACCTCAAACAACATCAAAATCACCAAAACTCATCGAATTCAAGCCTAAAGTTCTAAATTCTTCCGCATTCCGCTTTTGATCAAAACCCCAACCAAACCACGTCCAAATGACCTAAAATTTTGCACACACATCCCAAATGACATAACAAAGCTACTATGACTTCCGGAATTCCATTCCGACCCCTATATCAAAATCTCACCTATCAACCGGAAAACGCCAAAAATTCAATTTCGCCAATTCAAGCCGAAATCTACTCCTGACCTCCAAAACACATTTTGATCACGCTTCTAAGTCCCAAATCATCTAACGGAGTTAACCAAATCATAAAAATTTCAATCCAAGATCATTTACAAACAAGTCAAAAACTTGGTCAAACCTTTCAAATTTCAAGCTTCAAACTGAGAACTGTTCTTCCAAATTCATTCCGATTGACCTGAAACCAAAACCAACGATTTACATAAGTCATAATGCATAATACAAGGCAATACATGCCCGAGAACTGGCGAGCGAAGTGCAAAAGATCAAAACAACCGGTTGGGTCGTTACATCCTCCCCTACTTAAATATGCGTTCGTCCTCGAACGTGCCCAGAGTTGTTCCAAAAGCCAATCAATCGCTGAATAACCTTACCATGCACATACCCGGGGGTGATCCCACGTCACCCTATCTTATATAGGTCCGATAACACAATGTAACTGAAATTTCACAATCAACCTAGCCCATAAACCTTAGAACCACATTTCCACTTCTGAAGTCATCTACAAGATTAGAATCTCACATTTATACTCTGAATAAGCCTGAACAAGCTGTAATAACCCATACCTGCAACCTCAGGTGAAATTACATGACCTACCGCATAACTCAAACACTTGTAGTGATAACCTCTAATCACAACAGTTACTCCATACATCCGAATTTCGATAATAAGCCTTTTGTCAAATGAAGCCTCATTCCAACACGTCCGTATACTGCCATTGATAAATGAAACACATAAGAAGTCATAACCACTCTTCAGATCAACCATTTGTGAAGCCACTTCTCCTTTAGCAAGGACCATATCAAATTTCTGAGCCGAACATCGATATTATCCCTCCAACACGCTGAAATCGAATCCGTTTGTATTCATTCTAGATACCAACAATCTCATCTAATTCCAATACAACTACTCTGGTGACATGACACGTGAACACAATCTAAAGACACAACTCGCACAATCCGCACACCAATAAGCAACAATCTGTACGTGCTCAAATCATGAAACTGACTTAAATCAGAGAGCTGTACCGCAAGCTCACCAGTACCACCACACCAATGCTGAGAACCCGTCACACCTTGTAGAAACAGAATACACGAATCTATCCTGAAGGATCATACCTCCACATAACTTTGCTAAAATGCGCGACCCTATCCAAACACCGGTCCGCATGAAACACCTCAAGTTGTGCTCAAAATCGACAACCACGTGCAATTTGATGTCTAGAACCAAAGCAAATCATCATAACCATGGCGAAGCAATTGGCATAACATCAGACCCAAAAGGACACAACCGATACGCCATCTGCCGAGCAATACCCAATACTCTTCCCGCTCGAATTCCACTGAGAGGCCCCAATAAAACCGCGCCACATGTGCCTATAACTGACAAATCCTAATGCCTCGCATTATGGGAAGATAACTCATCGATCTCCCCAGATCACTAACAAGCTCAATAACAATCGAATCAACATATCCCTCAACAATACAACTCAAGTCAACAAAACTGTCTCAATGCAGAACACACATCCATATAGGTCTATTAATGAACCCCTTATCAAGGAGTTCCTGAGTCTGTTCCTTCAACTCCTTCAACCCCGCCGGTGCCACACGCTACGGTGCCCAGCACCAAATCAATACCAAAGTCAACAACCCCGTCTGGCGACATGCCCGGCCACAAGAAACACATCCGAAAAGTCTCTCACCACCGGCACTGAATCAATGGTAGGAGTCTCTGTACTGACATCCATCACGAAGGCCTAAATAAGGAAGGCAATTCTTCCCAGCCATCTCCTGGGTCATCGAAATAAAAAACCACCATACTAAGAACATAATCCGTCGAACCTCGCCACTCAATCCGTGGCATTCCCGGCATAGCCAACATCGCTGCCTTAGCGCAATAGCCCAGAGTGACACAACACTGTGACAACCAGTGCATACCTAATATAACATCCATAATCTAACACATCAAGCAACAAAGGATCGACTCGGGTCCCAAACCTTCAATAGTTACCACACAAGACCGATATACATGGTCCACAACCACAACATAACCTGCATATGAGAACTCTCAGTCCCCAACTCCATATAGCACACGAATCTCTATATCCAATCCCAATTTCGTCGTCCGAATATACAACACACCTCTAATACCCAATCATTCCATGGGAGGTACTCTTAAAATTCTTCTATGCCACCAAGCAAACTCGAATATCGGCAGTCGATCCAACAAGAGAATGCCGCAATGCTAATGAAATATCATCAATCTCAATCGCATTGCCCTTTTTCTGAAACGTATACCCTCGTCAAGTCACACCAATTAGTAATGCCATTTCCTTAATCATCTGAAACTGCCCGTGCCGCCTAAGAATTTTATGGCCTTCCTTTCAGAACTGAATTGTAACCTTACACACGCAAATCTCAATCCTCCACGACATACCGCATATACCATACCATCCTTGGATAACAAGAGAACTTCATATCCCTTCTGAGCCACAAGCAACTATGTACTCAACCAACCAAGAACTTTCCATTGAGCCCATCTGGAAGAAAATCACTATACGTCCCACATTCCTCATGCCAGTAGAAAATATACACCTCCAAACCGCGGTAGAAATCATCAAGAATTCTCCGACTCCCTTTTGCACAAAACCAAACTTGACAGGACTGAATCCTTCTAACTCAACCAAGCTACGCAGGCCACTAAACTCAAGAGCATTGCCGCGAAACACCTGTAAGAACTCATTACCTCGTAAGCATCCAAAGAACTAATCATATTCTTACCATGCCGATTCGGCCTACTACCAAGCTATCCCATCTATCCGAGTTTTCCTTCTGATTTACCTTCAGCTTTATACTCCTTCTTGCTATACCACCACAATTCCTCCACCAGACTCACCACACGTGACCCAAGCACAAAACCACACCGTCTAAGTCTCATAAGCCGCTGAATACTCTCTTAAATATTCCCAAAAGCACTGTATTCAAAATACCTACCCTGCCAAAACTTCCTGTGAATCCAAATCCGTTACCTTCACCTCCCTGATACTGATATATAGGATCCCATAATTGATATCGAAATGCCACAAGTCCTGACACCTTCCAATGCAAACTTCAGTTTCTAGCTGAATATACAACTCAAAAATTTCCAATCCTTACATGAAAAATCTTGAACTCATTAGAACCATTCTCGAGAGTCATCCACTTCACTCGAACCTCAATTAGACTCATCAAATGAACCCAGCAACCTGTGCCTCATTAGCACTCCGACACCGCAGAATGTAACCCCACCTTATTGCAACCAAGCAACTTCCTATTCTATGCGCTGCACACCCTTACCAATAACCACCCAAGACATTCCGTGATTCTGATACACCTATGAAGCATAATATAACCCTTGTCAAAATTTTCCTTTATTCGAGCCATCCTCGGTATCAATCTCCGTAAGCCATAACTGACTCACCAGCACGCTTCACACTAGAACCAACATAGCACCTAACCGTGCAATCATCTAATCAACCGCAGACTCCCCCACTTGGCTCGAAGCCATAGATCAAAACACACACAATAACTCATAACTCATATACTCTATTGTTGCTATAATACCATAATGAGATTAGACTCAATCCTTCATAAGTTCGTGAAACACAGACCATCTGGTACTATAAATCTTCTGCAAATCTCGCATTCATCCTCGCAACAGTCAAGCCCACTCTCTTAAGAGACCCAAATTTTAATTCCAACACATACATTTCAATTGTAAATGAGATCCTCTAACAGACAACATAGGGATCACTCAACCTCAGAACACTCCGCAGGAGTTAACCCACCTGCTTGCCTCCAACTAACATTTCTGTATACCTTCCACTGTTATAAATATTACGCAGTCACTTAATCTTCCCGAGTCTGAACTCGTACCGCAACATGAAATTTACTTCACTCCCAACTAGAAAACATGAAAAGATTCTTCACACACCCATAACTCGGGGCTATACCTCAAATCAAGATGAACATCACGTACCTAATAGTTCTTCCATCCTCCAGCAGACCCTTCTCGTCGTTTCCAAATCATATGAATACCCTCGCAGTCATAACATACTCATCACGTAGCTATCCAGTTATCACTTTAATAGGGACACCATAGAACATATAGATTCCAGAAACACGCGCTCACGCAATCATCCGCTTAGGGCTCAAGCTATAGGCAAAATACGGTCTCAAGTCCTCCAGACTAGCCAACATCAACACATCGGGCTCACATCTCGTCCCTCGATCAGGGAATCACAAGCCATCGATGCATATCTGATACTGAGCGCTCATGTGCGCATACGAACGCGTGGAAGGAATTCAAAAAGAGTTACATTTCAAGCTGAATCAAGGACGCACAATAAGAATTCAAGAATGTGGGATTTCCTAAAGGTTCTGCAGCCTCTCGAGGATAAATACAGACGTCTCCGTACCGATCCGCGAGGCTCTACTAAACCTGCTCATGACTCGTGAGACCTATGTAACCTAGGCTCTGATACCAACTTGTCACGACCCTAAATCCAAACCAGGTCGTGATGGCGTCTCTCGTGAAGACAAGGCCATCTGGCACACTTCTAATTCACTTTAAGTAGTTGAAATAATAAAACTCAAGTCTTTAATAGGAATAAAATCGCAAAATAACAGTATAAGTTGCGAAAATAAAACCAACACAGCCCGACATCGGGGTGTCACCAGTCATGAGCATCTAAAACGAAAATAAAAGTCTGAAGTCTAATCCACTACTACATAACTGAATCAAGAAACTAAGATAGAATGAGAATGCACTGGGCTGCGAATCGCCAAGCAGCTACCTAGTAAATCTCCGAAGACATGCTGGAACTATCAACTCTCAGGAGCAGGACCTGTAGCACCCGAATCTGCACACAGGGGTGCAGGGAGTAAAGTGAGTACTCCAACTCAGTGAGTAATAAAAATAAATGAAGACCGAGCGATATAAAATCACGTAAGGCGCAACATTAAGCTAAAAGAGGCATAATAAAATCAGTGAATATAATTAAGCAGTGAAATCTCATAATCATCCTTTAAACAGTTAAACAATATACGGGAAAAACAACTAAAAAGGTAAACACATAATAACTGCCCCTCGGGCACAGTAACAACAGAATCAGCCCCTCGGACAATATCACAGAACAATACCAGCCCCTCGGGCTATATCTCATATCACAATGGGTACCCGCGCTCACTAGGGTGTACAGACTCCGGGAGGGGCCCCTTACGGCCCAAGCGCAATATCAAGCCATCTCGTGGCATCATAAACAGGCTCTTGGCCTCATATCAATCTCAATCCACCTTGTGGCGTACAATCTCAGGCCCTCGGCCTCATTATGATAATCAGTATATCACTACTGCGGCGTGCAGCCCAACCAAAAAATATCCTCACAACACAGTCCCTCAGCCTTACTCAGTCAGAGTCTCATAAGCCCCTCGGGCAATAGTAAAATATGAAGCTCAGCTCAAATATCTTTGAAAATATCATTTAATATTTTTAAAACAAAATAACTTGGCTGAGTTCTAAAAATAGTGAAAATATAGTATGACTGAGCACCAACATGAAATCAAACAGTGAGGAAAATATTCTTTAAAATCCCATAAGGGTTCAAACAGTTGACACGAAGCTCAAATATGACATTTAGCCCAATATATAATGATATCAAACAATTAGCTAGTAAATACACAGTAAAATAGTCATACGGGATGGACTAAGTCACAATCCCCAACGGTGCATGACCCCACGCTCGTCATCTAGCGTGTGTCTCACCTCAACATAGCCGAACGCTATGAAATTCCGGGGTTTCATACCCTCATGACATCATTTAAAATCATTACTCACCGCAAACTAGCCCGAAAAGCTACTCTGCAACGTGCTTGCCTCTCGAACTAACTTTCGAGTGCTCCAAATCTACCAAGTTCAGATTTTTTTTATCATCAAAATATGCTAAACGAATGAATTCCACTTGAAAAATATCGATTTTAAGCACAAAACCCGAAATCAGTCAAAACCCGACCCCTGGGACCGCGTCCCGGAACTGGATAAAATTTATACGAAAATGTTCTTCATCATCTCACGAGTCCGTAAATATAAAGAATTCGAAAATCGGAGTTCGTTTGACCCCTCAAATCATCCCTAGAAGGCCTCATAGTCTCAAGCCCTAACTCCACCTTTTTCTACTGATTTTCATGAATTAAACACTGATATTTTGTTCCTTAATCACAAATAATCGAGTTTTAGGGTCCAAAATCCTTACCTCAATGAAGAACAATGATTTCCTCTCTTCAAAATCGCCCAAAGCTCCAAAATTCGAGTTAAAAAGTGAAGAAACCCTCTAAAAATCGCGAAGGAGGAATTAATATATTCTGCCAGACATTTCCGCATCTGCGGTACCGCATTTGCGGTTCTTGATCCGCTTCTGCGAAAATCACTTAAGCTCCCTGTTTCCCGCATCTGCGGTTCCACACCCGCATCTGCAACATCCCAGATGCGGTCCTCCTAGCCGCTTCTGCGGTTTCCTGACAAACGTACCTCTGGCCGCTTCTGCGGCCCCTAATTCGCATATGCGGTGCTGCACCTGCGGTCCCCTATCCGCAGGTGCGGAAATACCAGAAGCAGCACAATCTGCAGCTGCAATAAATCTTCAAACTCCCCGCCAACCATCCGAAATCACCCCGAGGCCCCCGGGACCTCAACCAAAAGTACAAACATATCTCATAACCTTATTCAAACTTGTACCAATCTTCAAAACACCTCAAACAACATCAAAATCACCAAAACTCATCGAATTCAAGCCTAAGGTTCTAAATTCTTCCGCATTCCGCTTTTGATCAAAAACCCAACCAAACCACGTCCAAATGACCTGAAATTTTGCACAGACATCCCAAATGACATAACGAAGCTACTGCAACTTCTGAAATTCCATTCCGACCCCTATATCAAAATCTCACCTATCAACCGGAAAACGCCAAAAACTCAATTTCGCCAATTCAAGCCTAAATCTACTCCTGACCTTAAAACACATTTTGATCACGCTCCTAAGTCCCAAATCATCTAACGGAGCTAACCAAATCATAAAAATTTCAATCCGAGATCATTTACAAACAAGTCAAAAACTTGGTCAAACCTTTCAAATTTCAAGCTTCAAACAGAGAACTATTCTTCTAAATTCATTCCGATTGCCCTGAAACCAAAACTAACGATTTACATAAGTCATAATGCATAATACGAGGCTAGACATGCCCGAGAACTGGCGAGCGAAGTGCAAAAGCTCAAAACGACCGGTCGGGTCGTTACATTATCTCATGATGGCTTTCCATTAGCCCATGATAGTATGATAAGAATGATATATTACGTTGGTACTCTGTTGAGTTAGGCACCTGGTACCGCCCCTTCAGTTTGGGTCGTGTCAACTTACACATGTGTGTACTGTGTAAGCGCACTTTATTAGTCTCATACATGCCTATCGTACCTAATTTTCTTTGATTATTTTTTATTAGACAGTAAAAATTTAGCTTTTCTTAAATTTCTTCTATTCAAATAAAAAAAACATGATAAAGATGAGAGGAAATTAGAAATAAATAGCAAAAAAAAAAAAAAAGCAAAAGAAGAATATAAGTGCATCGCAAGTCGTGGTATTAGTCAATTGAAATGTATTTTAGATATCTATTTATTTTCCTACTCTTTTTCCTTTTTTAACTTTCTCCTTTTAAAAATTTATTTTATTAACCTTTTTTTCATCCTGCCCTTTTATTCATAGCCTTCTGCAATGACAATATAATCACTTTTAATTAAAATTTCCAAGAAGTTATATCTAAATACACTTATCAGTACCATAATTTGTCCGACTTCATAGAGATCAATAATATTTACCAGAGAAAATTTGCTCTTTTTTTTTTTTTTTCCGAACTGAAAAAATATTGCGTACTTATCATGAAGCGGATATATCTTTCCTCGACAAGTCATTAGGAGGAGCAGTTTGAACTTTGTATATTAGCACCCTGATTCCTCGGTGGAGGAAACAAAGCAATGACATAATTACTCGGAATCGAGATCGAAGCTAGAAACCTCTCGCACTAAGCCCGGACGAAGCACTCACCAGCGGGGCCATCGAGACAACGCCCTCTGAATCCAGTTCGAGCTCCAAGACCTCGAAAGGCACAATTAAACGGTTACACACGCAACGAGGGGCCGTGACATCCGCGCCCAAACTCCCCTACTATATAAAGTGGAAGTTGATTTTTCAATAGGAGGCACTGTAACACGCATATATAAACTTGGAGATAATTTTATCCATGGTCATTGAACTTTTGTGTTTGTTATCCAAAAGTCACTTTTATTTTTTTTTTATACATAAAAATCATTCAACTTTGTGCTCATTACACAAAAGTCACTTTTCTTTCTTTTGTTACACAAAATTATTTTACTTTGCTCTAGTTATCACAAAAGTCATATTTTTACTTGAAAAGTCTATTATGCCCTTGATATTATATAAACCTTCATATTTATGTAATACCTTCTATATTATATATTACATAATATATTTTTAACTATGTATTTTATTTATTATTTTTATAATATATTCGTATATTTAATTTTTTCTAAAACTTTAATTTTCAAGATATATTAGTAGCATTATAAAACAACTTTTCTCAGCAATTCTTTTTTTTGAATTTAATTGACCAACCAAAGTTGGTCGGTAATTTCCGACCAACTTTGGTCGGTATTCCCTTACGGCGTTCAAATAACCGACCACACGTTAATGGTCGCATTTTGGACGATTATTGGCCATTACCGACCAACTTTGGTCGATTTTTGGACGGGTTTACCGAATTTCTAGTAATATAATTTTCCAAATAATCAATTGCCCAGATAAATCCCCAAGAAAATATCCCCAGATAAATTCGCATGTAGTACCTACGGATTTTCCTTCAGATTAACATATGATTTTTTTCCTCATTTTCTTTGTTTGTTTACCTGCGAATTTTCTCACGGAAATGTACTTGCCGATTTATTTCTCTACTAATATATATTAAAGTTATTGACAAATTTAATAACGCTACTAATATATTTTGAAAATTTACGTTAAGAAAAAATTAAATTAATGAATATATTATAAAAATAATAAATAATATATTAAGTTATTTTGTTTACAAATAAAATACATAGTTAAAAATATATTATATAGTATAATATAGAAGGTATTATATAAATATGAATGTTTATATAATATCAAGGGCATAATAGACTTTTCAAGTAAAAATGTGACTTTTGTGATAACTAGAGCAAAGTAAAATGATTTTTGTGTAACAAAAGAAAGAAAAGTGACTTTTATGTAATGAACACAAAGTTGAATGATTTTTACGTAACAAAAAAAAAAGTGACTTTTGGGTAACAAACACAAAAGTTCAATGACCATGGATAAAATTATCTCTATAAACTTGTTTCCTCTGTTTCTAAGCTATTCAAAGGTTCTATTAACTGTTAAACCCACAACCGAGCCCGGATTCAATACTACTGCCGGTTTGGCTATTTATTATATCTTTCATTTGCTCATCTAACATTATTAATCACTTGTATTGGATTAATCCACATATTCTTAAAACCACGTATAAATTTAATGGTTATCCATTTTAAGGGTAAACAAACTTGTTTCTATCCTTGTGTATTTTGAAGTAGCTAATAACAAAGGAATGCTGTGCAATACAGAGTCGTCAAAAAATTGGAGAAAAAATGATTCTAATATTTCCTATATTCAAAATGTTGTAGCTCAACTTGGTAAATCTGCAACATCTGTTTTCATTTAAAATGTGTCAAACAATTACTTCTATTAATCTCATTCTATCACTTTGTCCTTGTTGTCTATCACCTTAAATAAATATTATCCTTAAAATTCACTTGTTTCTGCTTCTAAAGTCATTAGCAATCCTCTCGGGAATTCCAAATATGGATACAACATTGGATGATCATCTTCTTTCGCTGTCCACCTACATAATTGATGAATAATTTATCAGATAAAATAAGATGACATATTAATTGATTTATTCGACTCAATTTTTCTTAACCTAAGCGAAATTTAAACAAATTTGAGTCATATTTCCATCTTTAATTATAATACCTGTAATTGATGACAAGATGGTGTAGGAATAAAGCTGCTTCCAATTTAGCAAGTTCCCATCCCGGACATAGCCGCAATCCACCACCAAATGGGATCACCCTCTTGCTTGTGGTCGGATCCTGAAAAAAAGGATTTTAATGTATCGTCTATTATTCGAAAAGTAAAAAAATAAAAAATTACTTACGGCCCATCTCCAAGGATTGAACTCTGATGGATTTTGATGCAGGGATGGATCAAGATGTACAGCAGATAAGATAGGAAGGACTTTCCATCCCGCTGGTATATAATATCCTTCATTCCATCACATTGATAAAAGGAAATTAAATTCACTTAGAGAAATTTTTTTAATTATGACAGAAATCTTGTATTTCTTCTAGTGGATATATTCAGATTTAATTTCGAAATAATTATATGTTTATATGAATAATGTGAATGATTTAAATAAAATAGTAAATCTTATATGAATTCACGTTAACAAACCTTTGAATTCTACATCCTTGATAGCTTTCCTGTGAACAAACTTCACCAAGTTGCCACAACGTAGAGTCTCATTAATGACCTGAATTATAATAAGATTTTAAGTGCATTGATAATGTAAAAAATATTTACAAAATCAATTCTGTATAAAATAATTGCAGTCAATAATTTTGATAAATATGTCGTAAATGGTAACCTCATAAAAATAATACTAACTAACATGTTATCATTATCATATCTTAAACTATATTGACAGTCTAAAAAATTCCTAAAAAATTACAATAATCATTTCTTACATGTACCATAAAGTGCAAGAGACAAAGGTTCAAATCCCGGCTAGATTGATCAGTTTTACTTGAAAGACTAGATTTAGGAATATTTACCATAATGGTGAATTTCATTTGCTTATAATCTTCCCAGTTTATGGGTTCCCCTTCCTTTTTCGTTCTCCTCAATGCTCGATGTTCATTCTGATCATATGATGCATATGTGTTAGTATTGGTAATTAAATTGTCTTAAAAATTATAAAGGGGTCTTGTTATTTTTAACGGACTAAAAAGAAAGAAAATAAGTTCACACTGAAATGAGGGAGTATTATTCAAATAAGGCCTCCTGTTACAAACAGACTTTAGGCCACCAATTTTATTGAGCCGCCCTACAAGTGGTGTGTTTGAAGATCAAGTTAAAATGAGTTGATATAATTTGCTTTCTTATACCTTCAAGTACTGGAGAGCTTGAGGTGATTGGACAAGAAAATAGACGAGTAGGGACAGAAGTCCTGAGGTTGTTTCATAACCGGCCAACAGAAGATCTTGCAAAATGCTTACTTTCTCCGCATCACTTAAGTGCCCTTTCAAAAAATTCTCATTAAAAATATCTTCTTTGGCTAGTCCATTAATCCCCAATTCTTCTCTCTTTTTTCTATCTTCCAGTACTTGCTTCAAGGTGGACGAGATCCTCGTACGAGCCTGCGCGCGAAGAGACTGAATCAATCTTTAAAGGCACTAATGAACTTGCTAGAAGAAGCTGTAGCTGAATCGGGAGTGTTTGGTAGGACAGAAGTTATGTTTCAAAAAATAAATTATTTTTTTTACATAAAATTTTGTTGTTAATTTGTTGGAGAGTGAAAATATTAATTAAAGATTGATAAAAGCTTGATAGTGTTTTTTGCTATAAACTTTTCGTAATAAAAATTGATAACAAGGTTAGTTGTTAGTTAAAGCAGAGATATAAAGTTAAGGATTGAAATAATTGGGAAGAAAAATGACTTCCGCCCAAAAGTGAGGAAAGTCATTTCTCCCCTTCTGGTAATTTTTTTTTCCTGAAAGTACTTTTGACAATCAAACACAAAAAAATAACTTATTTTTTGTTTCAAATAATATTTTTTTTGACATGACAAACACACCAAAACATAAAAAATTGTAATAGCACCTTAAGAGCCTTGGCATAGGATGTCCAGGGAAGGTTTATTGGAATGGACACAAACCCTTTCATGAACGTTAGGAAATCCTCTAATAACTGCAATGCTAGTGGCTCTCCAGGTTCCATGTGTAGTACATTCATCAACATCAAATTAAAGGTAAACTGCAAATACAAACTGAATTTGTTCAAAAATATTTATCGTGATCGAAAAATAACAAGTAATTAAATCAAAGTCAGATAATATTAACGGAAGGTAGTACGGTACAATTTTCTTCCAAACCTGTTTAGCTTCTTTTGAGAAGAGAACCACTTGATTTCCTCTCCATGATTCCATTAACGAGCTACATAACTTATCAACACAAGCGAGAAAATCGGGTTTGCATTTGAATTTATTGATGAGGCCAACTTCAATACTTCTGAATTTTTTGTGAAGATCACCAGTGGCAAGAATTAAAGAGTGTTTGCCAAGAATGTCTCTAACTGGTTTAGGATAGCTGCTTTGGAACAGCTTGCCTTCATTCTGAAGTACAAATGTGTTGAACTCTAAGTCACATGAAACAATAGTTGGAGAGCCGAAAAGATAGGATTTGAATACTTTTCCATATCTGAAATAAGCCAAAAAAAGAAAACAAAAACATATCTTGAGCACAGTTAGAGGTGACAAAATTAATTTATTTTTTTGTAACCTGCTCAACCTGTTCAAGTTTTAACGGATTGAATTATGAGACGTTTTTAGAAAGAGAAGCAATTTTTTTTTTTTTTTTTTTTGCATAAAATTAAATATGAAGTACCTAGAGCGACGTTCGTGCAAGAAGTCGCCAATGGAGAATGATTTATGAGGGGTAAAGAAGCCAAATGTTTCTCCAACAAAGGGTAAGCCCATGCTCCCATTAGGTAAGCCTTTAGGCTCATGTTTAACAAAGAAGAATTGGTGAATAAAGATTAAGACAAAAATTACAGTGCCAAATAAGAAAGCTAATGTCATCAATTGAAGTAGTACAATCATCATATATATTAGCCAAGAATAATTTTAGTAGTAAAATTTTAGTTACACTATGGTGTATATATCCTGTCCTGTGATTCATTTACTACTATATATATAAGCCCATGAGTATCCAAAATATCATGGTATAGCCAGTTTTCACACTGGTCAATGAAAATAGCCAGCGTTTATCAAGTCAATGAAAAATAGCCACTATTTTGCTGCAACAGGGAGCGGTCCAGTATAATATACGGGAGTTCTGGTGCATTTGTGTACGAACTCCATCATATTATGCTGGACCGGTATATTTTGCTAACTCCTGTAAAATTTGCGGGAGACTGGACCACCAGTGCTCCAAACTCCAGTATATTATACTGGACAATTATACTTGCTGGAACTCCCGTAAAATTTGCGGGAGTTCCAGCATAATTATGCTTGAACTCCCGTAAAATTTGCGGGAGTTCCAGCATAGTTATCCTGGAACTCCCGTAAAATTTACGGGAGTTCAAGCATACTTATGCTGGAACTCCCGTAAAATTTGCGGGCGTATTTTTCCGGATTTTGAACAGTATTTTCGCTCAGATTTAACGTGGCTAAATTTCGATGACTTTTGAAACTTGGCTATTTTTCAACAACCAGTGGTAAATCTGGCTATTTTTGAATTTCTCCCAATATTGGTATTTAGATAAAAACAAAGCTGAATGAGAGATTTAATTAGTAGACCTTGCATTGATTGTGATCTACATTAAGAAATTTATTCACACAAAATTAAATGAATTACCTTTTTACGATTTTAGTTGTTCTTATCCACGTAAATCTCCTCGAAATAATCAAGATTTTGTTGCACTTTAAGCATTGGGCTTAAGACTTTAAGCATTGGGCTTTAAAAGTCTAAGAGTGTGAATTGAAAATGGTGGAAAATAAAATGGAGGGAAATAAAAATTTGAATGAAGTGAGTTTTTGACTTGCACTTGTCCCTCATTGGTGAGGGGCAACTACATTTGTGTGCTTATATATAGAATCACTTCTTAAAGCTCTTAAAAGGAGTTGAAGAGACTGAACCCTCACGCCGTCGTCGTCGCTCGCTCGGCTCGGCTTTGGATTTGGATTTGACAAATGATCGATAAGATTATTTTTGGACAAAAGCTATTTAATTAATTATTTAATAATTAATTAAATCTGCAGATTCAGAAGGTCACTCTGGCCGCGGTCCTGGCATAACCGCAGCAGGACGCAGATTCAGAAGGCCACTCTGGCCGCGGTCCTGGCGTAACCGCGGCAGGACGCGTAAAATTCTGAACAGACACCTTTTCCAGAACAAACATCACACCTCTTCCAATAATTGCCTATAAATTCAAAGGCATGGCTTGTTTTTAACACACTGAAAAATTACCGAACTTCCTTCTTTCTGGAAATACTGCATTCTAATTCGCAGTCTCTCTCTCTCAAATTCGTATGTGAGATTTTGCTCCGTTCTTTGAGTTCGTTGGTATCCTGCAGTTTGTATTGCCATTGTTGCAGGAAGGTTTATTCCGTTTCATCCTGGGAGGATTTAATCCATTACCTTGGCAACGTGTGAGGGGGTTAAAATTCCTTAAGGACGCACAAGCAAATTGTGGACTCGGAATATTTCTTATTCTTTACTGTTTTCCAGTTTCTTTTATTCTTCTAACAGTTTTCTGATTTTGTGTTTTAACACAGTAGCGCTTCACAAGCTTAAGGAATTTTTATACTAACGTTTCTGTGTTGAAATATATATTAAACTGTTATTTATATTTTGTATACTGGTTTGGAGACTAAATCCTTCGTGCTTTCTACTCCAATAATTGTTCTGTCCGGTTTAAAGTATATCAAAACTTTACCGGAATAATAAACGTACGGGTTTGAAGTATATAAAAACTTCACCATTGTTACGTGTTGTATGTTTGGTTTGGTATTCAGTTTGAAGATATCAAAACTTCACTGATTTAACAAAGTTCTGTTTTGGTTCCAATTCTACAGAAAAATGACGAATGAAAACCAAACTAATGGAAATGTTTCGGGAACGGGCGCTACTGTTACAAATGTTGCTACCTCGTCAAGCCGTTCAACTCCTGCTCATGCTATGGCACCAGCAGAAAAACCCGGAAAGTTTTCCGGTATCGACTTTAAACGTTGGCAAATGAAGATGCTCTTCTATCTTACTACGTTGAGTTTGTAGCGATTCATCAAGGAGGATCCTCCGGTCCTGGCTGAAAACACTCCAGATGACGAACGATTTGTTGTAACTGAAGCATGGAAACATTCTGATTTCTTGTGCAAAAACTACATTTTGAGTTGTTTGGAAGATAGCTTGTACAATGTCTATAGTGTCATG
>NC_031990.1:23128350-23159747 GCF_001879085.1 Nicotiana attenuata
TTACCGAAGCTAAAAAACTACTTTTTTTACTTCCCAAACTTTCAAACCAAAAGCACCTTCTTCTTACTACAAATTCCTTCCTAGGATGAAGAAAATTATCTTAATGCTCATCTTAAGTACCATAAATTTTCAGATTTGTCATCAAGCAAAAGTTTCCTTACAGGAAAAATTTTCTACGACTAATTATGCAAGGTTTATCATTTTCAATCAAGTTACTCGAGTTAATTTTATCCATGATCATTGAACTTTTGTGTTTGTTACCCAAAAGTCACATTCCTTTTTTTTGTTACATAAAAATCATTCAACTTTGTGTTCATTACACAAAAATCACTTTTCTTTCTTTTGTTACACAAAAATCATTTTACTTTGCTCTAGTTATCACAAAAGTCACATTTGTACTTGAAAAGTCTATTATGCCCTTGGTATTATATAAACCTTCATATTTATGTAATACCTTCTATATTATATACTATATAATATATTTTTAACTATGTATTTTATTTATAAATTAAAATAACTTAATGTTGTTTTATTTATTATTTTATAATATATTCATATATTTAATTTTTTCTTAACGTTAATTTTCAAAATATATTAGTAGCGTTATTAAATTTGTCAGTAACTTTAATATATATTAGTAGAGAAATAAATCGGCAAGTATATTTTCGTGAGAAAATTCGCAGGTAAACAAACAAGAAAATGAGGAACAAATCATATGTTAATCTGAAGGAAAATCCCTAGATACTACATGCGATTTTAGCTGGGGATATTTTCTTGGGGATTTGCCTGGGCAATTGGTTATTTGGAAAATTACACTACTAGAAATTCGAGAAAAACCGTCCAAAAAAATCGACCAAAGTTGGTCGGTAATGGCCAATAACCGTCCAAAAGGTATTTTGAAGGTCGGAAGGGCATACCGACCAAAGTTGGTCGAAAATTACCGACCAACTTTGGTCGGTCAATTAAATTCAAAAAAAAAAAGAATTGCTGAAAAAATTTAGTTTTTTAACGCTACTAATATATCTTGAAAATTAAAGTTAAGAAAAAATTAAATAGACGAATATATTAAAATAATAATAAATAAAATAATATTAAGTTATTTTATTTGTAAGTAAAATAAATAGTTAAAAATATATTATATAGTATATAATATAGAAGGTATTATATAAATATGAAGGTTTATATAATATCAAGGGCATAATAGACTTTTCAAGTAAAAATGTGACTTTTGTGATAACTAGAGCAAAGTAAAATGATTTTTGTGTAACAAAAGAAAGAAAAGTGACTTTTATGTAATGAACACAAAGTTGAATGATTTCTACGTAACTAAACAAAGAAAAGTGACTTTTAGGTAACAAACACAAAAGTTCAATGACCATGGATAAAATTATCTCGTGCAATAAACTCCCGTTATATGCGGGTCCGAGGAAGGTCCATAAGAGTCTATTGTATGCGGTCTTGCCCTACATTTCTGCAAGAAGCTATTTTCACGGCTTGAACACGTGATCAGGCCTGATCACATGACAGCAACTTTACCAATTACGCCAAAGCTCTCCTCTAAAAGTCACAACTTCATTCCGGAAATTAAAACACTAAAAATTTCACCTAAATCTTGGAAAGTTCTAGCCTTAGGTAGACCAAATCTTCTATAACCATAAATTATGCATTCACCAAGCTAAAGCTGAGTGCATCCAACTAGCTAATCCAAGCTAATGTTTTCACCAAACTAAGATAAACTATAACATAATAATGTAGAAGCAGTAATTCAGCACAGATCAGCAAGTAGTGTCCATGCAAATGGAAGAAAGTAAAAAGCTGAAGCAAAATTAATAAGAATAGCAGAGAAGAGAATGGTACCCGGCCCAGGAGGCAAATCAAGGACTGCATTTGGTTTCTTCCAACTGAGTCACCGACAATTGCCAAAGACTTGTTTCTGACCATATCCAAAAACTGAAACGGGTTAAAGATGTGGAGCTCACATCCATTAGGCTTCCACCTCCACTTCAAGTAATCAGTATCAGGTCTACCATACTTCATACAATTTTGGTGCTCATGGATTTCAGAACAGGTCACATTCGTGTAATATGGATCATCCGGATTCCAAACCCATTCCCCACTGAAAATATCGCATGTTTCTGGCTCTATAATTTTTATCTTATGCTCCTCAGCATGGTATGTGGGTGATATTTCAGATGGATTTTGGGTTAATAAATCTGCTGGGTACCAATTAAAGGGGTGGTAAAGAGGGATAAGACCCAGAACTGTAACAGCTAAAACTATTATAAGTATAAATATTCTTGGAGTTCTTTGAGCTGAAGTAGAGTATTTCACAAAGGGAAGCTCCATTTCTGCGCTCTGCTTCAATGGAAGGTTGAAAAGGAAATTAGAAATGCGAGAAAGGAGAAAAAAGGTAAGCTGTTAAAAATACATAGTGCATGTAGTTAAGGAGGACCAGTTTGTACATGTATGTTGACTCTCTGAATGACCTAATCACATTATAATCCTAATTTTTCTTGGTACTAAGTACAATTCCCCTTATTTAGTAACCATGGAGTGTGTTGTAATTCAACCTTCGTCAGAAAAAGTTCAAATTTATCTCTAAATCTTATTCCTTTCAGTCCACGGTAAGTTACCAATTTGTTTTTTTATTTTCGTCCAAAATAAGTGTCCATTTATATAATCAAGAAAAAGTTCAATTTGTTTTTCCAAAATTACCCTCATATACGTATCCGTAAACAGTCATTTACTCCTCACATTTGAGAAGAGAAGTAAGTGTTACTATAACTATGCTGCAACATTTAATTAAGGGTAGTTTAGTCACATTAACTATTTTTGTCTAGAATTTAGTATTTCCTTAATTGGTGTGCCCAAATCAAATTGGTCACTTATCGTGGGCCGGAAGGAGTAAAAAATTAGTCATTTGTACCTTCCGTAAAACATTTAAACATATTAATCCAAACGTTTAAAATACTATTCCCTTCGGTCGACAATAAGTGATCAATTTGCTTTTTTATTTTGGTCCAAAATAAGTGTCCATTTATATAGTAAAAAAGAATTCAATTTGTTTTTATAAAATTATTTTTATGTACATATTCCTAAAAAGTTTTTTTACTCCTCACATTAAATATTTAATTAAGGGTAGTTTAGTCATACTAAGTATTTTTATATAGAATTTAATATTTTCTTAATAGACATCTTAGAAGCAAATTGGTCATCTATTATGGACCTTAAGAGAAGAAGTATTAAAAAGTTCCCACAGCCTAGAACTACTCATTTGTAATAAATGACTGTTAGCTCTGTGTCACGCTTCTGTGGATTTGTGAAATTCTAGGCAGCGAATGGGTTGAAGGAGGAAAAGTGGTGGTACAATATGCAATGCTGGTGGAACTAGAAATAGGGGGAGGAAAATTGTCGGTGAGTTAGGTGTCTCATAAATACCACTAGTGTTCTAACACAATTATTTGGCATAACGTGTGGTGACTGATTAGTTGTCTCCGGTAGAAAGTAGAAAGTTTACGAATAAGGTGAACCAAACACTAAAATTTGATGGGCAAAATTCAGAATTGGTCAAAATTAATTGCATCCGCTAGCCAGGATATGATAAAAAATTGTATCCTCTATTTTCAGTAATATTCTTTTCCTGTAAGCTATAGGACTATGGCTTTGGCAAACTGGAATCATACTCGCAGGAGTGGAGTCTTGATCAAGTTGTTCAATAGCTGCAGCAACCATATATACTCTTAGGTCTATGAGGAGAAATATCATCAGCTCTATAAAGTTCGACAAGGCTTTTTTCCTCATTTTCTGACAGTGCAATGGTTACATCTTAACATCAACCATAACTATCCAAGAAACAGAGCTCCTCTTTAAATGACAACATCCTAAAATAAATTGAACAAATAAAAAATCAAAGTACATTGTATTGTTTAGCTCTCTCATTGAAGCTTTTCCTCTAGGGATCTGGTGCCCTCCATCTTGATCATATGAAACAAGAAATCAGCCCAAGAATCAATAGGACCAGGCAAGCACCAATGAACACAGTCATTGTACAATACCACATTCGCATTTGGCCAATGCCCATATTTACTTGGATGACCATCTGGTCTCAATAACATTGCTTGTGTTGTGTCCATCAATCTAAATCTCTTCCCCTTCGCCTTCCCTTCCTTCTCTGCAGCCTTAAATTCTTCAACTTGGATCTGGTATTGCTCCAAGCTTTGACCTTCCAACGCGGTCTCATTACTTCTGAACGGCCTTGTCCTTACACAATCCCCTCCACTATTCCAGTCCCCACCTTCAAAATGAGAAGGTGCAAAAGTCCTAAGAATCGCTACACCCTTAAAATTTTCTAAGTCATTGATGGCTTTAAGAGCAGTTCTGAATGCCCTTTGGTATGCATAGTTAAGTGGGAGTGCAGTGACATTTGGCAGTCCACAGTACCTGCAGCCAACTCGTTGGTTGTTCTCGTAGTAGACGCTAATCCGAGCAAACCAGTGGCCGGCGTTTAAGATTACATAGTCGTATCCTTCAATTTCGTTGGTCCATTTTTCATCTGCTTCATCAAGGTAAAGGTTGAAGACTCCAGTATGGCTTGGACCATCTTTATCTGCTTCTTTCGTTGACACCAAAAATGGCGACCAATATGTTGCTAATGTAAAGTTGTAAGTTTTGTATCTTAACTTTTTGAAAGCTTGATCTGGATTATCAGATATATCCTCAGGATATTCCACCTAAAAGAAAGAAAAGAAGATCAAATTTTGTATTACTTCGTTGATCATTCTCACTTAGATTTGTTTCTAGATTAGTTTAACACTAATTATGGCACATGCAGTAGCATGTGAGGTGTTTAGCAAGAATCAGGTTGTTCCGAAAATATTCCCGGGCCTGCTATAAAAGAGTTGTATCTAAATAATAATAATAATGTAATAAACTAATTAACTAATACAAGAGCCATGGTCATAGTTGTTAATAACATAGTCAAACAAATCTCTAGAAGGGCACAATTATCTTTTTCTGTCTAGACATTTCTAAGAAGCAAGTTATGATCCCGCGTTTCCCGGGCTTGGATTCTCTAATAATTTGTCAGCATACATTATTTTAAGATATACACTTTAATTGGAAAAACTCTTTGGATCTAGCTAAATAGTCGTACTATAATATTGGGAACAAAAGCGACCTTCCGAGGATTAAAATTCAATATGTCAAATTTCACGCTGTCACTCAATGTTCCTCTAAGTATCTGATTTTCTTTTCTTGTATCTTTTTTTTATTTTTTTGAGGGACAATGAATTATTAAATGGTTAATGTATTCTAATTTGATAGTGGTTTATGACTAGATTGGCATCTACTTTGCATAGTTAGATGTGATTTAACGACGTCGTAACATGCTCTATCACATTTTATACTCACGAGGTTGTGATTAGTCCAAGCCCCCCAACGCAATGAGTACAAAATCTTACATTTCCAGTCCTCCATTTTACTGTTAATAATCATTTTCCCCATTAATCCTATAGTACATTTTACTACCTTTCACAACTTCATTCTGGAAAAATAATACGCGCGTTAACCCATCAATGGCGTCTTCCACGAAAGTTCCACCTATCTCTTGAAAATTTCTAGCCTTAGATAGACAAATCCTCAATTAATCCTAAATTATGAACTCAACAATAAGCTAAGTACATCCTAGTTACTAATCCAAGCTAGAAGCAGTAATTCACCGCAGATCAGCAAGTACTATCTATGGAAATGGACGGAAAATTAAGGAAAACTTTAAGCAAAATTAAGATGAATTGCAGAGAAGAAAACGGTACCCGGCCCAAGAGACAAATCAAGGACTGCATTTGATTTCTTCCAACTGAATCACCAACAAGTGCCAAAGACTTGTTTCTAACCATATCTAAAAACTGAAACGGGTTGAATATGGGAAGCTCACAACCATTAGGCTTCCACCTATACTTCAAGTAATCAGAATCCGGTCTACCATACTTCATACAATTTTGGTGCTCATGGATCGCAAAACAAGTCATATTCGTATAATATGGACCATCCGGATTCCAAACCCATTCTCCACTGAAAATATCACATGTTTCTGGCTCTTTAATCTTTATTTTCTGCTCCTCAGCATGGTATGTAGTGGGTGAAATTTCAGATGGATATTGGGTTAATAAATCTGCTGGGTACCAATTAAATGGGTGATAAAGAGGGATAAGACCCAGAACAATAACTGCTAAAACTAGAAGTATGAATATTCTTGGGGTTCTTTGAGTTGAAGTGGAGTATTTCCCAAAGGGAAGCTCCATTTTTGGGAGGCTTTCTTCAATGGAGAGTAGAAATGGAAAGTAGAGATTGGAGAAAGGAGAAAAAGAAAGTTAGCTGTTAAAAATACGTAGTGGATGTAATTAAAGGGGGGACCAGTTGGCACATGTATGTTGACTCTCCGAACGTGCTAGTCATATATTATAACCTTAATTTTTCTTGTTTCTAATTACTAATAATTCCTCCTTAGTTAGCAGCCTTGTTTTGGATCTTAATCACTGCAGATCCATGATTTTAAAAACCAGTAAGTACAATTTAATTATAACGCACAGAAGTAGCAATCCAATCTTCATTATGAGGGGTCTTATTCTTTTAATTTATATTTTTGACAAAGTGAGCATTCACTCGTTATGTATTCACTCGTTATGTAACTATTAGTATTTGTAAATTGTGGTTCGGTAAATGTTACATAATCAACTGTGGAACTTTATCAGAATAATTCACACACTTTGGATACATATTCTGATTAGATTGACATTATTTCATTAGTCAAATGACCAAATATACTAATGGTAAAGTTTGAAACAGTAAAGAGTTATTTAGAATGATTTTTAGCTATATCTTGAAGCTTCTGCGGATATGTGAAATTAGGGAGAGAATGAGAGGAAGGGAAAAGGTGGCGCTACAAAATTCAATGGTATTGGCATTAGTGTCGGTGGGTTGGGTGGCTAATATATACCACTAGTGTTCTGAAATATTAATTTGGCATAACATGTGGTGGCTGATTTGTTGTCTCCAGTAGACAGATAATTAAGGACACGTTTTTATATTTTTTGTTTTGCCCTATCAAAAAACAAAAAAAAAAGATAGTAATCCTCGATGTTGCAATTGATAGGAGTATTAACTAAATATACATAATTTTTTACACTACTTGAATACTCAAAAATCAATTAGATCTAATTGTTTCTATTTTCTGGTAGTATCAATATGTTATATGTGGTTAGTAAACTAATGATAAAAGTTAGTAAATTGTATTGCAAATAGACAGTGTATTAATTTCCTTTGTCCTGTCAATGAGTGGAGAACATCTACTTCTACGTACTTGATTTCACGAACATTGTACTTCCGAAAGTAAATACTAGAAATTAGTGTGGCTGTCAAGTAATCTTTTTGTGTCTGCGGAATTAGTTCTTCGAAATTCATCTCCGATTAGTAAATTTAGATAAGAATATGGAGCTGTGATCGATATAATCTCCAATAATTGGCTTTGCCACAAAAGGAGTACTATGTTGTGCGAATTTGGACTATAAATGTCTTATTATCTAGCTAGTAATTTTTTGGTTCACGTTTTACCAAATGGCATCTTGCCCCATTTGTATTTCCTAACGATCCTGCATTAATTAATAGGCAAAGCTGCGTTGCATATCAGGACAGCGAATAGTATGTATGATAAACTCAAATTAATAATAGGGTTTTATTTGCTGAGGCCTACAAGATAAGTTTCTCTCTTTTTCATTTTCTTTTTTGGGATAAACTGAAATTACATTGTTAACGTACCCTAATCACCATTCACAAAAACAGGGTTTTGGACTTGCAGTTAATAAACGAGTGGAAGTACCAAAAACAATCTTCCCCACTAAGTGGACAAACAAAAAAACAAAAAGAAGAGGAAAGGGGAGGAGAGGAGAAAATCTTAGTGTTGGCCCAAGTAAAGGTTAGTTTTGAAGACTGACAAAGGAACTCAGACATAAACCAGGTTCATCCGAGTAGAGCACAGATATGGATATCTCCTGATCCTGATCGAAAAGGTTGCATATTGGATAAGGAGAAAGACTCCTTACTCAAAGAGAACACGGTTTAAGAAAGGGAAGGAGTTAGAGGTTGAGATCAACTAGAACTCTTCCACCAAGGAAGAGTAGCATCAAAATTCTAGTCAATCTCTATTTACTAACTCTATAAATATCAGTGTTGTTCTCTTTTACAGGTAACGCACATAAGCAGAAGTTAAACGTGAATTGTGAGCAAAATAGCAAGGTAATTTTGAAAGCAGTTCGTGTGTGATTCAAGCGTGCAAACCTGAAGCTACTTGAACCAGATAGAAGAACCAGTTCCAAGTGTCTGTCTTTTATTCTAGTTCAATTGTAGTAGGTGGTTTCATATTGTACCTTTCAGCTTTATCTAGAAGCAATTGTATTAGGTACTCAGAGTTTTCAAGTTAGAGTTAACTTGAAGTTGTCGCAACAGTTGAGGCTGTGTGCTACAACGGGATTAGAGGTAGTCCTAGGTTTACAAAGAGTTTTTGTAAATATTGTTTTTGGCTCAGTGATTTTAGTGGAGAATTTGGAAAAATCCTACTGGAAAGTGGGTCGTGGTTTTCTCACCTTTTGAGCCAGATGTTTTCCACGTAAAATACTTGTGTTCTTTACTTTCCGCATTTACTATTTTTGCAATAGTAGGTTAAAGAACACTTAGAAGAACCATGTCCTTCCTTAAACAGCTTAAGCGAAAAATTGGTCGTCACACAAATCACCCCCCCCCCCCTCCTTGTGTGGTATTGAAGTATAAAACATCAATTGGTATTAGAGCAGGTTATCCTTGTAGAGGCTAACACCTTAGGAACAGATCAAGATTAGTGTACCACCTGGGAACTGGGAAGGACAATCCACTGTAAGGCCTCCACTCTTTAATGGCCGGTACTACTCCTGGTGGAAAAACAGGATGAGAGATCACATCATTAGAAAGGATTATGAGCTATGGGACATTGTTACTGATGGTCCCCTGGCTACTCTGAAGAAGAATGCTGAAGGAGTAGATGTGCCAAAAACAAGAGCTGACTGCAATGTTGTGGACTTGAGGAAATGGGAAAAGAATGCTAAGGCCAAGAAATGGCTTGTGTGTAGGCTAGGTCCAAACGAGTACAGTAGAGTTCAAAGTTGTACCATTGCCAAAGAAATTTGGGACTTTTTGCAAGTGGCTCACGAAGGAACTTCTCAAGTAAAGAGATCAAGAGGAACAATTCTGTATTCTCAGTATGAGAATTTCACCATGAAGGAAGGAGAAACCATCCAAGAGATGTATACAAGGTTCACAACACTAACAAATGAACTTAAGTCTCTTTGAAGGATTATCCTTGAAGAAGACAAAGTTGAGAAAATTTTGACAAGAGTTTTGCCAGTCACTTGGGAAAGCAAAATAACTGTTATTCAGGAATCAAAGAACATTGCCACTCTCAAGTTGGACGAGCTAATTGGAAATCTCACTGCCTATGAACTTAGAAGGCAAACCATGAAGATGGATGCACCCAAGAAGGAAAGGAGCCTGGCTCTCAGAATCACTGAAGGTACAGATCTAGAAGAGGATGAAATGGCTATGATTACAAGGAATTTCAAGAAGTATCTAATGAGAGGAAAGGGTTCTTCAAGAGGTGCAACCTACAACAAACCAAGGGTTCCTGAAAAACAGACCAACGAGGGATGCTACAAATGTGACTGACCACATCATCAAAAATTGTCCTTAGTGGGAAATTGAATGGAAAAAGGAAAGGGATGAACGAAGAAACAGGAAGAAGGAACAGGTTCATCCGAAGAAGAACAAAGGATCAACAAAGGCTATGGTTGCTGCCTGGGGAGAAAGCTCAGATGAAGATTCAGAAGATGAAGATGGAGATGAGCAAGCACTTATGGCCATTGGAGAATCTGATGAGGAATCAGAGGTAAGTATGATTCATCTCAAAGACAAAATTAAGTTTCTATCTAAAGAAAGTCTATCTGATCAGTTACTTCTAGATTTTATTGATGAATCTGAGGTGATAAACAAAGAAAAGGAACAACTGTCTAAGGAATGGATAATCTTGAAAGCCAAGTGCAAAAATTTGGAACTCGGGGCTAGTGAAAGTGATAGTAAAAATGCTGAGTTGAAGAACCAGGTTCTTGAACTTGACACCACTGTGCTAGAACTTATATCTGAAAATTTAAAACTGAAATTAGGAACAGGTAAGAAGAAAGTTGATCCCTCATTTCTCACCTTAGAAGAAAATCTAGAAAAAATAAAAGATGAGTTGTACAAAAGAGATGAGCAGATAAGAGTCCTCGAAGAAGATCTAAGCAAGGTTAAGCATGAGCTGGACAGAACTTGTAAATGAATAAGTCTTCTGATGCACTTTCATGGCTACAAGAACACCACAGTAGTAATAAGAGAGGACTTGGCTACGGGACCCTGGCACCTAAGTGGAGTCCCAAAAGCAAGTACATCACACTTCCTGAGAATAAAATCTGCACACATTGTGGTAAGACTGGTCACTATAAAAGTGAATGTACTACAAAAGAAAAGGCTAGTCAAAAGAACAAAAAAATTGTTCAAGAGAAAAATAAGCTGCCAGGATGGGCTAAAAAGAACTTAATTCACCCTTTTGCCTATAGAAAAGGACCCAAACTAGTTTGGGTTCGTAAGACTAATCCCTGATTTTCTTTTGCAGGTCCAAGTGAAGGGGAGCAGCCAAATATGGTACATGGATAGTGGCTGCTCTAAGCACATGACTAGAAGCAAGAACCAATTTCTTTCACTTGAGGACCTCAAAGGAGGTAATGTCTCCTTTGAAAATGGAAAGAAAGGTGAAATCATTGGGGTTGGAAAGGTAGGTAAGACAGACTCGCACTCCATTGAGAATGTCTACCTGATAGATGGCTTGAAATATAGCCTGATCAATGTATCACAACTGTGTAACAGAGGCAACTTGGTAGCATTCACCTCTACCAAATGTTTTGTGATAAATCTTACCACTGACAAGATTGTTTTGCAGGGTAAAAGAGTAAACAATATATACATTGTAGATCTGTTCACTCTTTCAAAAAATGAACTCACTTGCTTAAGTATGTTGGACAATGATCCCCTCCTTTGGCACAACAGACTTGGACATGCAAGTCTAAGTCAACTCAACAAATTAGTCTCCAAGGACCTGGTGATAGGACTGCCTAACATCGGGTTTAAGTAAGACAAAGTTTGTAAGGCTTGAGCAAGGGGGAAGCAGGTAAGATCCTCTTTTAAATGCAAGATAGTGGTAAGCATGACCAGATCGATGGAACTAGTCCATATGGATCTCTGTGGTCCAATGAGAACATTAAGCAGAGGTGGTAAAAAATATATGATGGTGCTTGTTGATGATTATTCTAGATTTACTTGGACATTGTTTTTAACATCTAAAGATGAAGTATTTGACATGTTTACTTCTTTTGTTAGAAAAACTCAAAAACAACTAGGTAATCAACTTGCATCAATAAGGGCTGATCATGGAGTTGAATTTGAAAATTCTAAGTTTGCTTAATTTTGTGATGAGCATGGCATAGATCATAATTTTTCTTCCCCTAGAACTCCACAAAAAAAATGGAATAGTTGAAAGAAAGAATAGGACACTTGAAGATATGACTAGGACTATGCTTCTTTCTAGTAAACTGCCCCATAGCTTCTGGGCAGAAGCTGTAAACACTGCATGTTACATCATTAATAGGTGCATGACTAGACCTATTGTAGAGAAGACTCCCTATGAGTTACTTAAAGGGAGAAGGCATTTGGATGCAAGTGCTTTGTGCACAACAATGAAAAAGACTCCCTAGGAAAGTTTGATCCCCGAAGTGATGAGGGAGTATTCTTAGGATATTCTTCACACAGCGAAGCTTATAAAGTATACAACAAAAGAACTATGTGTGTAGAAGAATGTGTACATGTGGTTTTTGATGAAACTAACATTCTTTCTGAGAGACAGGAACATGAAGATGAAGCTATTGGGCTTGTGAAAAGTTTAAATGAAATCTCAGCCCAAGCTGAAGCTGCACCAGAAGAAGGAAAAAGTGATGGAACAGGTTCTTCCATCCAGGGCAACCTGATAGGAGGAACTGAACAAAGAGAAACTGAATCTAATTCCTCAGTGGAACCAGTCCATGAGCTTGTTCCTTAGCAACAAAACATGGGAGAAACATCAAGCAGAAACTAGTTGGTTGTGAAACCTTACAAGTATCAAAGTTCTCATCCCATTGAGAACATAATTACTGATCCAACCTCTAGAATTAAAACTAGATTTTCATTAAAGAATCTTTTTGCTTTTGATGCTTTCCTATCCCTTATTGAACCTAGAAATATTGTTGAGGCTTTGCAAGATGCAGACTGGGTAAATGCAATGCAAGATGAACTCAATCAGTTTGAAAGAAGTCAAGTTTGGCATCTGGTGTCAAGACCCAATGACAGATCAGTAATTGGCACTAAATGGGTCTTCAGAAATAAACTTGATGAAGATGGAACTATTACAATGAACAAGGCAAGGTTGGTGGTTCAAGGCTATAGCCAAGAGGAGGGAATAAACTATGATGAGACTTTTGCTCCAGTTGCAAGGTTGGAAGCAATAAGACTCCTCATAGCCTTTGCGGCATACATGGAATTTACTCTTCGCCAGATGGACGTCAAGAGTGCATTCATAAATGGGTACTTAAAGGAAGAAGTGTTTGTCAAGCAACCTCCAGGGTTTGAAAGCAAGGAGTGTCCGAATCATGTATACAAACTAGATAAGGCACTCTATGGACTCAAGCAGGCTCCTAGAGCATGGTATGAACGACTATCCAATTTTTTGCTTGAACATGGCTACAACAGAGGTAAAATTGATAACACTCTATTCTTGAGGGAAAAGGTAAGGATCTTCTAGTAGTACAAATATATGTTGATAACATAATTTTTGGGACAACCACTGAAAAACTAAGTAAGAAATTTGCTAAACTATGGGGGAGTGAATTTGAAATGAGTATGATGGGTGAGCTTAATTTCTTCTTAGGCTTACAAATTAAACAAAACTCAAATGGAACCATGATCCATCAGCAGAAATATGTAAAAGAGTTGCTCAAGAAGTTTAAAATGGATGAATCAAAGGAAATAGACACTCCTATTGCAACAGCCACAAAATTGGACATGGATGAACCTGGTTCATCTGTTGATCAGAAGTTGTATAGGGGTATGATTGGTTCACTTTTGTATCTTACTGCTAGCAGACTTGACATTGTTTTCAGTGTAGGGCTTTGTGCTCGATTTCAAGCAAATCCAAAGGAATCCCACTTGACTGTTGTCAAGAGAATATTGAGATACTTGAAAAGCACTACTGTTTGCCTTTGGTATCCAAAAGGTAGTAATTTTAACCTAGTGGGATATGATAACGCTGACTATGCAGGTTTCCTCGTGGACAGGAAGAGCACCTCAGGTATGACACACTTTCTTGGTTCATGTCTTGTGTCATAGGCTACTAAAAAGCAAAATTCAGTGGCCTTTAAAGAATTCAGAGTCGCCACTCAGGAGATTTATGGTGTCCCAAGTCACCAGTTTCAAATCTCGAATCGAGGAAAAAGTTGACTTTGTATTACAGTCCGCGAACCAGAAATACGGGTAAGGAATTCTGTTAACCCGGGAGAAGGTGTTAGGCATTCCCGAATTCCGTGGTTCTAGCACGGTCGCTCAACTGTTATAAATGGCCTATTATCTGATTTTAGCACATGTCTTAGCCTATGGTGCAATTTTAAACCTTTAACCGCTTTTATTCATTTTTTTTTAAGAAAATTGCAACGTCATTTAAAATATGTCTTGAACCACGTCACATAAATGCACCCGCAGTCTACAACACGTTTTATATAACATTGTTGAGATTTGGATTTGGGTCACATAAATGTGCACCCGAGTTTAGGAAGGTAATATTATTAAAATAACGCGTCTAAAGCAACTATGCGTTTGCAACTTTGCGAGGGCCATGAAAATTTGCTAAATGACACGCCTCGAATTCTAAGGATCAAACAAGATTGATTAAATGAGGGCCATGCAATTGTCATTTTGTTTTGGCATGGCACACCTCGATTATTTTTAAAAGAAAAGAATTATTTCACTAAGGCAAACTAAAGATATTCCTATTTATTCAATTTCTGGAAAAAAACAAGGACCACAACTACGTCACGGAAACCGTACCCGTAGTTGTGATGGCTTAATTACGTGCCTATAAGCTAATATAAAAAAGTCCAGAAAAGATTTCATGATTTGCAATGACCAAACCAACTGCAGCCGACGTTTGAGTTAACATACAGAGCAAGCTAATGCTACACTGTCCGATCTGTTAAAGCCTCCAAAGTCCCTTTTCCCTCGAGATAAAAATTTCATATTGCCTCACTCAATTGCAGGAAACCAACAGTAACACAAGATCGAGCAGGACAAACTCAACAAGAAAACAGTAATCTCGCACTTCATTTAGAACTGATACACAATTAACACATAAGGAGTAATTAAGAAGGAAAAGCTGATGACAGAATCGTGCACTTCATATCAAAAGTTACGACAGTGCTATTTATTAACTGTTATACTTTTACTCAATGTTCCTTCGTTTCTGTTCCATTGCTAAATGAGGTAAACTCAACCTTTCAATCTTGACGCCCAACCCCACACCCAATTCACGCAAAGAAGCATGTAACTGTGGATATGAACAAAACAAATAAACCAACAGCAAGAAACATTCCCTCAAACGTTTACTCGAGTTCATAGAGTGAGGATAAAATCACAAGTTATTTTCCCAAATCTGAAACAGAAAACCAAGATGATACACAAGTTCATTCAAAGTTGCACCAAGTTCTGGCCATTCTATAAGTTGTCGGGCCTCCTGATTTCAGAGTTTGAACCTGACCCACAGTTCCTTTTTCTTCTAACTGGATGCGATCAATACCAAGATACACAACAATTTCAAGGAGCAAGCAATTGGGTACGTGAGGCAGACAGTGCAAAACAGGGCAGATTTGCTTCTTAAATAACGCAAAACAGAGCAAGTGTTAAATAGCCTAATAATTCTAACAACTGCCCAAATTCAGCAGGTAGGGACAATGGAAATGCGACTAAATGCAGTAACGTACACTCAATGCCTTCACAAACCTATGTGATGAACACAGAATCACATGCAAGTTGTAGGAAAACCAACTGAACTAGGTTAACCACAGATCTTATACCTTCGCGTCAACACCAAACAATTAACAAGAAATTTGTTTCCAAACTTAAATGAATAAGGGTCTGGTTCAATGATCTTAACAACAGAACCTCAAACACTAGAACCTTAACAGGTCATTAACAGTAAGATGATGAAGGCAGCTTCAAACACTAAATCACTTTAAGCACACAAGACAGACTTTAGCATACTCGAGCTAATCAAATAATGAACAGAGGACTCCGACATCCTTCTCATGAGAGCCTATTCAAACAGAAACTAATAACACCTCAAATGCATTGCTTCATACTCACACTGTCATGTTCAGAATCAAGCAAAACCATGATTCAAGCTCCCAGTTTTAACAAACAAGAGCAGCTTACGCTAACAGACTAACCAACTATAACAAGACAACTTTGCAAACATTAGGAGAACCAGTCGACTTAAACAAACAGTAATCTGACACCCTTCAAGAATCCATACAATCTCAAAGCTGAACACAATCGTTCATTTGAAAATGACGAAATCTTGACTCAAATGAAAACTTGACACCATAATAACAGTTAAAGCATATAAGCATAGAGGACGACCATTCAAAATCAACTTTTACTGACTGAACATACTCAAATACATCACACCATTGAGAAGAGATTCATCAGCGAGAACAACGCGTCAAAAATCGTTTTCGACTACGAATCGGGACAAATGATGAACCCAAGCTTGACTCCCTCATGAAGTTCGATCATAGAATAAAACAAACCATTCTATACAGAATCTTATAGCTCAGGAACACTTAAAAGAATAAGGTCGCATAAAAGAGGAAATCGAACCTAAAATTGCAAATTCCCTTTATAATAATCAAAGAAGAAGCAGCAAATACACTTTTGAATTCCAAAATCCTAGCGAGGTTCAGCAGCGAAGCAGTAGAACAACAGTAGAAAATCGAAGTCGACGAACTTGAATCTCACCACCAATCGAATGACCTCAATTCATTTTTATCTCTTTGGAACTCAAAAACCGGATTCAGAATTTAAAAAATATATATGTATCTCACTCTTTGAACCTTTAAGAGAAATTTTTAGAAGAAATTTTTCAGAGAAGAGAAAATGAAAAGCTTCCGAAAATTCTCCAACCTTTCCCTTTCAATTTTTAATCCCCAAAAATCTCTCCAAAATCTGAAATCCCCCTGAAAATCTCCAAAATTCCTTCTCCAGTTTTTTACCAGATTTTTTTTTTCTAGTCTCAAAATCGGATGAGGTTCCTTTTTGAAAACGAACCCTTGATCAATGTGGGGCTCGGATTGAGTGAAATCAATCCAACGCCTCACACTCATCCAACAAGTCGCTCCCAGAACCTCCCAATCGTGAGATATATCTCAAATTCGAGCGAGTGAGATGAGAGGGGAATCTTGGCGTCAGAAACCGTTAGAAACGGCAAGAGGAGAGATGGAGGGACGCGTGGGTTAGGGATTTGGAATCACTCGCCATGGATTTGGCTTGTTGAAACGCGGCTTTGGGAAGAAGACGATGAAATAGTCGTGTGAGTTTAGGGATTTTAATTTGTTGGGTCTCTGTATGTATTTGTGTGTGTATCTGTGGAGATGGGTCGGGTTTAGAGGCAGCCGGGCGGGTTTATCAATTGGGCTGGGGAGGCGGGTGCAAAGGGGGAAACGTTCGGGCTTGATTAGATGAATTAAAGACTGGCCCAAATCCCATTTCTTCAATTTCCTCTTCTTTTTTTCAAATTAATTCCTTTTCTTCTTCTTTTCTTCTTTTTTTTTTCTTTTTTCTAAATTAAATAAAAATCTGAATTAAATCCTAGAATATAATTAACCTAAAAAAACATTAATTAAACCTAGATAATAATTATCAAAATTGATTAAAAAACAAAGTAAAAGAAAAACTACTCAAAATCAAAGTTGAAATTAAAAGGTGCAAATTAAACTATTTTTGTGATTTTCCTTTTTATAAAATAACTTAATTACTAATTAATTCTTAAAATGCAAATTTAAATCCTAAATGCACATGCAACACATTTTTTATATTTTTCATTGATTAAATAAAATAAACATGCACAGAGAAATGCAAACAATTGACAGAAAAATGCCACAAAAATCCACAAAATTGCAAAAAGTGGGAAAAATTATTTTTTTTTGAATTTGTAGGAGTAATTCATATAGGGAAAAAATCACGTGCTCACAAACATAAAAGAGGAAAAGAAACTGAGAGTGAGGGTGTTCGTAGTGATGAGAGGGGAAAAGGAAAAAAAGTGGCTGATTCTTCACCCATTTCTGAAACGGTTAAATGGCTATCTGTGGGACTGAGCCACAAAAGGTGGAAGAAGGTAGCAAGAAAACAGGGGAAAGTGGTTCAGGGGAAGCTGTTGGAGGGCTAGTAAATCTCAGTACGCATACAGATGAACCTGGTTCATCTATTGAGGAGACCCTAGCAAATCTTGTGAAGAAGGTTGGTGCCAGCTATAACCCCAAGAAAAGGAGAACTCCAACACCAAAGATAGATGGCAAATAGATGGCAGGCTTGCCAGAGATGAGATAATGGAGTTCATGGCCAATGCAGAGGTGAAGGATGGAGGAGTTGCCAACCAGGTGAAAGGGGTTTAATTGTCTTTTGATGCAAAAGAGCTGGGTGAAATCCTTGGTATTCCTTCTAAAGGTTATGATGACTACACTAGGCAAAAATGGCCAAGTCTGGACTCCCTTCCTACTACCCTAGCCATTACTAGGAAGTTCTGTGATAGCAAAGAAGTGAATGAGGCCAAGGTTGTGTATAAGAGTGAAATGAAGCCATCCTACAAAGTGCTGTTTGAATTCGTTAACAAGTTTTTGCTGCCTAGGCAGTAAAGAAGGCACATTGCCAACTACATAGACTTGGTTTTGATGGAGTGTCTGGATAGTGGGCGGCAGGTCAACTGGCCTGGGTTTATGATCAAGCTACTTGATCGGGTTATCAATGGCTCCAAGGCCCATGCCACTCCTTATGGTTTCATTCTCACTACTGTTCTTGCTCATTGTAAGGTGCCTCTGAAGAAGTGGGAGACGGACACAAGCAAAGACCACTTTGGAATCAATACTTTGCTCGCTTGTGACTATGAGATTACTGCCACTCCCAATGAACCTGGTTCATCCAAAAAGACAACTATCAATAGCAAGGTCAGAACTCTGTTGCAGGAGAGTGGGACTAAGGATGCTGAGATAGCAAGGCTGAAGGCTCGTTTGGCAGAGGTAGAATCTGAGAGAGATGCTCTCAGAACTAAGCTAACAAAGGAAAAGGAGAAGAATGATAGAATTCTTCAAGACATGCTGCACCTTCTCCAAGCCAAAACCCAAAACCCCAGGTCTTCCAAGCCTTGATTTCCTAAGCCTGAATCTTGTCTAGACCTTTTGGTGACCCAGATTAGGGATTTTTCTTGTTTTGCTCATGTTTTAACTATTTTTGTTTCTTTTTGTTGATTGTGGCAGAATCATATTCTCTATCAGTGAAGTTTGCTGCTTTTGCTCTTGTTGACTGTTTATCTTTCCTTGATAGTTTGAATATGTGTAGTTGATTACTGATGATTAATCCTTGAATGTATTTGTAGCTGCCTCAATGGCCATGAGTAATTTTTAAAATCTGGGGAGCACACATTGTTTATGCAACTTTTCAATGATGCCAAAAGGGGGAAAAGAAATTTTGCTTTATATTCTGAATAGTGATGTTTATAACCTAATGAACCTGGTCCTTAATGATAAGTTGAAAATGTTTCTAACATTGCATTGATGTTGAGCTGAGTTCTAGCAGGGGCTAAGTGTACAAAAAGCACAGAGTTTGTCATCATCAAAAAGGGGGGATTTGTTGGCCCAAGTAAAGGTTAGTTTTGAAGACTGACAAAGGAACTCAGACATAAACCAGGTTCATCCGAGTAGAGCACAGATATGGATAAACTTAAGCATGTGAGATGCACGTGAAGAAGATAAACCTAACTTGACAGAAGTGATATCTCCTGATCCTGATCGAGAAGGTTGCATATTGGATAAGGAGAAAGACTCCTTACTCAAAGAGAACACGGTTTAAGAAAGGGAAGGAGTTAGAGGTTGAGATCAACTAGAACTCTTCCACCAAGGAAGAGTAGCATCAGAATTCTAGTCAATCTCTATTTACTAACTCTATAAATATCAGTGTTGTTCTCTTTTACAGGTAACACACATAAGCAGAAGTTAAACGTGAGTTGAGAGCAAAATAACAAGGCAATTTTGCAAGCAGTTCGTGTGTGATTCAAGCGTGCAAACCTAAAGCTACTTGAACCAGATAGAAGAGCCAGTTCCAAGTGTCTGTCTTTTATTCTAGTTTAATTGTAGTAGGTGATTTCATATTGTACCTTTCAGCTTTATCTAGAAGTAATTGTATTAGGTACTCAGAGTTTTCAAGTTAGAGTTAACTTGAAGTTGTCGCAACAGTTGAGTCTGTGTGCTACAACGGGATTAGAGTTAGTCCTAGGTTTACAAAGAGTTTTTGTAAATGTTTTTTTGGCTCAGTGATTTTAGTGGGGAGTTTGGAATAATCCTACTGGAAAGTAGGTCGTGTTTTTTTACCTTTTGAGCCAGGTGTTTTTCACGTAAAATACTTGTGTTCTTTACTTTTCGCATTTACTATTTCTGCAATAATAGGTTAAGGAACACTTAGACGAACCAGGTCCTTCCTTAAACAGCTTAAGCGAAAAATTGGTCACCACACAAATCGCCCCCCTCTTGTGTGGTATTGAAGTATAAAACATCACTTAGAATCTCTCGGAAAAAAATGGGGTATTATCACTTTTAGCCCGCGCCAAAAATTGTTTACATTTAGTAGCCGAAAAAGTGTATAAAATTCGTATAATTTTTGTATAGAATATACATAATGTATATATATACAAAAAATATATTATCTTTTTTGACTATTATTTTGAGAGTGACTATATAGTGTCATTTTTCTAAAAAAGAATCTTTCTCTCTATTAGCTAGGAGTACAAGAAATAAATACCGATACTATCTTTATTTTTCTTTTACGGGAAATGCTTGCGTAAAAATAAGGGTGATTTATTGATATGGATTTTTCCATTCCTATACACTATTGGAAACTTTATTAACCTAAATGTTCATGTTTAGTAAATTACCCTACCTATACAAGTTTTGTTTACAAAATATATACATTCCACCTTAAAAGGCTCCTAATCCATTATTAGTGCCTTCAATTAAGTGATTTAGTTACACCATTTACCTTTTTTTTCTCTTCTTCTCTTTCCTTATTTTTCTGATGCACTATACTAATCTGTTCCTGATGCTGGACTTTACCAATGTTAATCACTACTTCTTCAGCCTAAGATTTTGCTCATCTCCTTTGTAATTTACAACTACAATAATTTTGTCAAATTATTATTGTTAGTTAAATACCTCCAGGTTAATCGCACGACCAGCAAATTTCAACTCATCAACGTGAAGTTGGACAGTTAGCTGAGAGAGCAATATAAAGGATAATAAGAAAGTAGTTTAATTCTCTTAATGGCTGGTCCATAGCAATAGATTTTTTTTTATGTTCAATGCACTCATTTTCTTTCATTAATTCATTCATTTTTAAGCTTTCTATTTCTATTGCAAGCATTTGCAATTTTAAAAAAGTATACTTGGTAATTCATCACTAAGATCCTTAACGAAATGATCCTAGATATTCGTAGAAGAGCACAATCCCTAATTCAACGGTTAATCATGGTTAAATGATATGCATTTTTATTTAATTAATTATCTAATTAGATGCAAACACTCGATCTGAATAAGTATTTACAATCGTCAAAATGACCAAATATTAGCCGACTAAATTTTTTGCTAAAATGTGTTGGTCCTTCGCTCTAATTATATGTGTATCCTTGAGTATTATATAATTAATCTAGGTCAAACTCTAGTTTTATATAATAACATTCAAATAATCTCACGTCATTCTAAGTGATATTACAAACTTCTACCATATTTAATCAATAATGACCCTTAAGTATTATTTTATTTATGTTTATTAAACTCTAATTTTAATATAATAACATTCATATAATCTCACCGTCTATCTGAATGAAACTTCTTCGATATTTAATCAATAATGACACTGTTAGGGTGCCGGTTATGTATTTGGCAAATTATTCTGAAAATAGTTAAATAACATACAACTTAAATGCAAATTTTATACAAATTTTATACAATATGTCTTTTGTATATTATGTATCTGATCTATACATAGCAAAAATAAATTTCATACACCTAATTATATATTATACAATTTATCTACAACTTTCACACATTATTTCTATCCAGTTAAATACAACTACAATAACATACAAATTAAATACAAATTTTATACAAAATTTATACAATATGTCTTTTGTATATTTGGTATCTGATTTATACATAGTAAAAATAATTTTCATACAACTAATTATATATTATACAAATTATCTACAACTTATCTACAATTTTCATACATTATTTCTACTCAATTATATACAACTACAATATCATACAACTTAAATATAATTTTTATACAATGTTGTTCAACTTTCATACAATAGTTAAATAAGAAAATATATAAAAAAATATAATACAATTTTTATATAATTTTTCTACAATTTTACTACAATTTCATAAATATAATGTAATATCATGTCGTCTTCTTCTTCTTCTTCTTCTTCTTCTTCTTCTTTGAGTTTCAATATGAAATTCAGCCAAAACCAAGTCTAATCTTCACCAAAACCCCTCAAAATTGAGATATAAACTCCAAACCATATTCCCAATTGTTTGCAACAACACCCAATCCAAACAAATAATGATTTTTGAAAACTCAAATTCGAATTCAAAGCTTCAAAACTTTTTAATGGCTGTCAATGGTGGAATTGCTGCTCTCTTTTCCTTTTCTTTACATTACTGAAATTAGGGATTGAGAGATAGAGAGAGACGTAGAGAGAATTCCCAATTCTTTGCAACAACATCCAATTCAAACAAATAATATTTTTTGAAAATCCAAATTCGAATTCAAAGCTTCAAAGCTTTTTAATGGTTGTCAATGGTGGAATTGCTGCTCTCTTGCGCAAGATACGCAGAGGAGAGGGGGGTGACATGTGGAGAGAGAACGGGGGGAGGGGGGGGGGTTGGGTGGAAGATACATTACAGTGATTTTAGAACACTAATTATTATCATTAATTCCCTTAAAATGTACATAAATGGTAATTGGATATATAAAATATAATTATAGTAAAATTTGAGTAGGGAGGGTAATATAGTTTCATATAGTGTATAGGAATATAAAAATTCCTTACTAATATTGAAACCCTCTATGTCCGATAATTTTTCACCACCATTTAGATATATGAAAATAATTCACTCAAGTTTTTGTTTATGTTTATTAAAATTAAACCTTGTCGTTCATGATCCGTTTTTAATTGTAAGGCCATAGCTTTGATTGTCTATGCCAAACTTTTAAGAAAGAACAAACTATACTAATTTCAAAATTAGAGGAATCTAAAGAGACAAGACTTCACATATTGGAAAATTTTCTTTATCTCTAAGAAAGAATTATAGAATAGAAAAACTACCACTAAAACTCTAAAATCAGTTAAACGTTTATAAGTCATGTTGGTATGGCTGATACATTACCTAGAATACATATGAATAATTCCAGGAAATAGGAATTTACAACATTAATCTTTATCCTTTTCGTTCTTGAGGAGCAAATTTCCCTCTTCTAAACCCCCACCATCCCAATACAAAAAATAAAAAATAAAAATGAAACTCTAGAAAATCACAAGAAAAAAAAAGATTCGCTTTTACATGAAGTATCAATCTCCCACCTCTCTTTTCAGCAACTGTACTAAGAAATCATTCCAAGTATCAATGGGTCCTGGCAAACACCAATGAACACAGTCATTAGGCACTGTAACGTTAGGATTAGGCCATCGACCATATTTACTAGGATGACCGTCTGGTCTCAACAACATAGGTTGTGTCGCATCAAACAACCTAAATTTCAACCCTGTTCTTCTTCCTGCTCTTTGAGCAATCTTTAGTTCATCTAATTGAATCTTATAAAACTCCAAATTATAATCGTCCAATACTTTCTCATTCCTCTTAAATGGCTTAGTCCTAACACAATCTCCACCTTTATCCCAATACCCATTCTCAAAATGAGATGGTGCAAAAGTCCTCAAAAACGTTACCCCTTTATAATTTTCGTTACTGTTAATGGCCCGAAATGCTGTCCGAAAAGCTCGTCGATAGCTGAAATACGATGTTACATGGCTAACGTTGGCTTCTGGACAGTAGAGGCAACCGACAAGTCGGCGGTTTAAGTAAAACATTGTTGGTCGGAAAAACCAGTGGCCAGCAGAAATTATCACATAATCGAAACCTTGAATTTGGCTTGTCCAAAATTCATCGAATTCGTCAAGATATAAGTTGAAGGGTTTTTGAACATCAGTTGGATCAGTTTTTTCAGTTTTTACCAAATAAGGTGCCCAAAACATGGAAATGTTGAAGTCGTAGTCTTTGTATATCCAGCGTCTGTTTTCATCTTGCGTTTCTGAAACATCTTCCGGGTATACTACCTGAAATAAAAACCAAAGAGAAAATGAGAATAAATGGAAAAAAGTTTTCAACATATGAAATACTCTGTTATGCCTGTAGTTTGTCCAACAATATTGATAAGGTTTTGGACTATAATATGATAGCGCTATAAGAGAAATACACATATTGTCATTGATAAATGCTCAAGCTTCAATCATGCAGAAACTTGTTTTTCTTGTATCCTATCTTTATCTTTGGAGCTTCATTAAGATCTTATGCAAGTTATGTCTGCTTATTTCTGTTCCATAACGATCATAGCTATTTCATAGTTTGCTTACTCTGTTATAGAACCAGTCAGGCCAGAGGTGTATATCCAGGATTTCAAGAACACGGATGTACCACGAACGCCAAAAACTCTAGTTTTCGAGATTGTGTCTAACAGATATATTTTTGGTTTAAGAATTTTAGAAGTCAAATTAAAGACTAAAAAGAGAAGGATAAAAAATAAAAAGAAAAATGTGTAACCAATAAAAAGGGAAAAAAGAAACAAAAAAGTGTGTTTAATTAGAGGGAAAAAAGGCAGGGGCATGGGGATTTAACCATATTTAGTAATTAAAATATAATTTAAAAGAAGAAAGAGTAGGGGAATCGAATCCCTGACTAAAAGGCACAAGGTGCACCTACTTACCGATGTACTCAAGTGCTCACTTGAACTTGGGTTCACCCGTGTTAATTTAAGTATTTGAGCTGAAATATACTAGTGCTAAGCATGATTTAGGGAGCGAAGGATGTGTTCACGTGAACCCACCCCCTCCCATTTGTATCAGCCCCGGGTCAGACCGAAACTAATACTATAGTATTATGAGGATTAAGTTGTAAAGTGGCTGCGCTGTTTTTGTTCGTCGGAACATTATACTGTTTAACTAGAAAAATTATTTTCTTAAGTATATATAATATAATGTTGAATCTCCTTGGTCTCTTGGTGTGTTTAATTCTTCATATTTTAACTCTCTTTTTCTGGCATCCCCACCAATCTTCAACAATTCCCAATTGCCAACCGACAGAAAAAGCTTTGTACAAATCATGCAGGCTAAGCACTTTACAAGGCTTTAGTTTTCAAAACCTGAAGTTAATGTTTGACTTATTGCGTTCGTCATACATCAAACCTTAAACTCGTGGGGTACTTATGTTGAAATTTAAGTCAGACAAGGTCAACAGAATTTCAACCCACAATGAGTTTACATGCATATACATCCAAATAAAATAGTAGTAAGAATTAAGTTAGCAAGAATGGGATGTAGTAAATCCAAGTTGAAAGGACAAAATGAATAAGAATTAGGATTATTTATTTAATGAAAACGAATGGTGATAAGAAGAACCTACGTACTCTGGACAATAGACATATCAATGACTGCATATGATTCCTTGCAACAGAATCTCCAACAAATGCAAGAGACTTGCCTTTAACAAGTTCCAGGAATTGAACAGGGTCAAATATTGGCAACTCACAACCATCTGGTTGCCACCTCCATTTCAAGTATCCATTATCAGGCCTCCCAAATTTCATGCAATTTTGATGTTGTTGAATTGCATAACATGTCTCATTTGTATAATAAGGCCCTTCTGGATTTTCCACCCATTCCCCTGAAAATAAGTCGCAGTATTCACTATCTGATACTTCTGACGTCAAACTTCTAACATTATCATCACTAGGTGGTTTCTTCTCAACTTTTTCGGCGACTTTAGGAACCGTGAAGTCGCGTTGACGATGGCTGGATTTTTTTCTAGCACGTTGATCATGCCTTTCAAGTTTTTTCCTGGGTTCAGGTACTCTTTTATCCTTTGTATCACTTTTTGTTTCAAATTTTGTACTTATCTCATCTTGTGATTTCATGGGTTTTTCTTTTTCTTCTTGTCTTATGGGCACGTTACAAGGTTGCGTGGGCACGTCCTCCACGGGACATGGCTGGTTGACTTGCAAATCATGTTCCAAATGATCAATGGGCTGAATTGATTCTTCCGAATTAGAAGAAACAGCTTCAGAGATTTTCTTTTGAGAAGAATAACGTATAGAAGGATAGTAAATAGGAATAATGGTGAAAAGTATGGTAATGGCAACAAGAGGAGCAATTTTTGGAGCGCTACTCTTTCTTCGTGTTTGTGGTTTCCCTATTGGAAGTTCAGAGGATTGGAACTTCATGGATAAAGGTTTGTGTGGACATAAGCAGATAATTAACGAGAAAATAATTAAACAAAGGGAAGAAGAAGAAGAAAGAAAGAAAGAAAGAGAGAGAGGTAACGAGTGAAGAAATATTAAAGAGAGTTTATGAAATATACGCATGTTGCGCTATGTTCATTAATAAAGTGATGGTCATGTCTTTACCAAACTTAGTAACACCATTAGCGCCAAATAAATTTGTGTTGATATGATATATGATGCTATTAAATTTAGTACACATTTTAATTTATGGGAAGCTTATGCGAATTTCATATTTGAAAAGAAAAGGATAATGTCAGGTGTGAGTGGCAAACAGGCGGGTCGGGTCGGATATGGTTCGGGTCGAAAACGTGTAATGAAAAAACGGATCAATTATCCGACCCGACCCATGTTTAATACGGATAAAAAACGGGTTAACCGGCGGATAATATGGGTTACCCATATTATCCATAACTTCTTGTATATGATCACTTTTGGGAAAATTCTTGGTCTCCCTAACTTGAGGAACCCCCAATTTGAGGCTTTACAAATGTAATAGTTAGACCCATTGGTTATCCATTGGTTACTTATTGGTTATCCATTTTCTAAACGGATAATATGGTTCTTATCCATATTTGACCTGTTTTAAAAAAGTTCATTATCCAACCCATTTTTTAGTGGATAATATGGGTGGTTAACTGTTTTCTTTGAACCATTTTGCCACCCCTAATGTCAGGTAAAATGAAATATGGGATGTTCGCAAGTAGAGCCGTCAAAATGATGTTGGCAAATATCAAATTTCTTGTACGGTCTAAGCAAAGGGATTATGTCACGAAGAAATCCTTATAGATTTGAAGTTTTTTTAATATTATAAAATACTGAAGGGTGGCACATCCTAGCCTATGACCCTCTTAGAACTGGGTTCGGCTGGCCATTTAGATGGCGGGATGGGCCAGCCTAACTCATTAAATTCAAAAGCCTGCGAGGCTTGGGCTGGATTGAGTTGAATTGGGCTGGTTCGTGTTGATAGCTCTATTCGCAAGTAACTTGACTGGCTTATTTGACACATCTTATTTGGAGCTTTAGCTTTGCTAATTAGCCCAAATGTATGAAGTTGTGAACTGATAAAGTTTAACTTTAAATCCTCGAATGCTTGAAGTTCGAATTGCCATTCAAAATGAGTTAGGTTTTGCTAGTTCCCAACTTCGGACCCGAATAAGTGAAGTTTGAACTTTCAGATCTAAGGTAGTTGATTCCAAGATGACTAAAATTAAATTTTGTAAATATTGACGTTATTTTGTGTAGCGGTCCTCCAATCAGCATTTCGCCCAATCTGTCTCAGACTGCTAAACAGTGCCCTTATAAGGCTGGCCCACAAAGATATAAGAAGTATATGAATGATCAAGACTTGCTGCTAGCAAGCCCAATTCCCAGGCTACAAATACCATATGGTTTTGGACCCTATATATCCATCTTCACAATTCACATGTGCCATACTTCCATAATACCATTCTAGGGAGGCAAACTGGGGGGTCGGGTTGGATATGAGACGGGTCAAACAGGTAATAAAAAGACAGATTAAAAATATCCGACCCAACTCATATTTAATACGGATAAAAAACAGGTTAACCGGCGGATAATATGGGTCCATAGCTTATTGAATATGATCACTTTTGGAAGAATTCCTAATTTTTCAAACTTGAGGAACCCACAATTTGTGGCTTTACAATTGTAAAAGTTAAATCCATTTTCTAAATGATTCTTATCCATATTTGAGTCGTTTTTAAAAAAATTTATTATCCAACACATATTTTAGTAGATAATATGGGTGGTTAACTGTTTTCTTTTAACGATTTTGCCACCACTACTCCCATTCAATAACAGGTTAATCGAAGGAAAGGCGGAACACAAAATAAAGCATTTCAATGTCAAATATTCTACTCAGGATTAATTTTCAGACACATAATAGTGTAAGTAATTTTTGATTCTCAATTTTATAAACTGTCAGTGTAAAGCAATTTCCACCATCAAATTAGTTAAATACATATTACTATACGTAGTAAACAAATTAATAATGGTAAATGACATGTCACAGGTGCTAGCGTACTGAGTCCGGAACCAAAATATTGCTATTTTGGACTCAAAACACATAAATAGGTGTAAAAAAAAAAGGTAACCATAATATATAGAACGCCAGAAATAGTGGCGCTATATATTAACGGTAACAGCACCGTTAATATATAGCGCCACTATTTCTGGCGTTATACACTGTCAGAGTGATATAGCGCCAGGTTTTCTGGCGTTATACACTGACAGTGATATAGCGCCAGAAATAGTGGCGTTATATCCTTTTTTTCCTGACCAGTACAATAATTCAAAATAAAGCGCCAACTTATTTGGCGCTATATATATAAAAAAAAAATTTTCCGGCTCCCCATTTTCTATATAAAGAGGTTAGAATCGCATAGAAATGCATTCAAAATTTTTTTTATCTCTTGTTGAAACGTCTGTTGTTGTTAAATTCTCCAGCATTTTTTTATTATGTCTAAAGAGCGTAGGATAAGAGTTTCATTATATTGGGTTGGTGAGGTTGTGATGGAGAATAACTCCGTGGGCTACAGTTTACCTGCTAAGTGTCATGTTAAATTGCCACTGACAATGGAGTACGATACATTGATATCGTTATTATGCAAAAAAATGAGTGTGAGGAAACGTTCGGTGATATTTAAAGTAACCGGAAGATATCCTTATTCCGTCACTCCGCAAGGGGTTGCTTTTTACTCGGAGTTTAACATCGACGATGATGAAACTTTGAGTGATTTTTTGAGGACTCCGGACGAATGTCGGGATTTTCTTGTAATCACAATGTTGGAGATGTACGTGAAGGTCGAAGACGTTCCAAAAAATGAGGTTGTGCGTAGTAGAGATAACCCCCAGTCATCGGGGGGTTATTCTGGAACAGTTTTTGCCGGACAAGTTCCGGATGAAAGAGTTATCTTTGATTTAAACTTATCACCGCCGGTGAATGAGCAGCGAGAAAATAATTTATACCCTGCTTTCCATAACTCACAAGACGAGTGGTAAATTTTAATTTTCATTTGTGTTAATTATGTATATTTTTGTTGTATTGAATTTGTATTAACGCTCACATATTTAATAGGGGGTACCGGCCGGATATGAATTTTACAAGTGGCCCATCCGGTAGTCATCACCTAATTGATAACGTCCATCATGGAATTTTATCACATTACGACTTGTAAGTAAAGTGATTTACGGAAAATATGGAAATCATTTATTAATTTAGTAGCTTATATTTTTGTTGGTTGTGCAGTGAAAACGAGCAAGTTGAACTCACTCAATTGCCCGAAAATGATGTATTACATCGGGACCTGGCAGATGCACAGAGTGAGGAACAGAACAGTGATTACGATAACAATGCGTATGAATTCGGGGATGAGACACCCTTTGCTCGTGAGGATGGTGATGCAGAGGATGAGGAGGAAGGACCTGATTTGAAGAGAGACCCCCCTAGACGAAGAGTGTATGAGTCCGAAGTGCCGTTTCATTCAAGAGAGATTCCTTACATTGATAACTTGCCAGCCGTGTCGGATGTGGAAGCTCTCACAAGGGATTTTGATAAAATCCGGACAGCAATGTGGGATGAGTCTAGACCAACGGTACTTGCAAAGGGGATGCTTTTTCCTGATAAAGCGCGCCTAAGCAGGGCTTGTAAAATGCACAACGTAAAAGAGTGTCATGAGATGCAAGTATGGGAGTCAAGTCCGACGGTATACAAGTTTGTTTGCCGCAGGTGGTTTTGGCCATGTAATTGGATGTTGCGTGCGACCAAGAAGAAGACAGGTGTGTGGAAAGTGGGTAAATACATTCCCACCCACACATGCGAAATGGACAGATTCAACGGGAATCACTTCAACTTGGATATTGACTTGATTTCTCTTGTTCTTATTCCACACATCGAACAGTCCATAAGGTATAAAATCAAAGAGTGCATTACATCAGTCCAGCAGGAACATGGCCATACCATTACTAAAAGAAAGGCATTTCTCGGGCGCAAACGAGCGTTTGAAATAGTGTATGGTAACTGGGATAAGTTCCGGAGGCACATGGAATATATCAGGCAAGAAGACGAGGCAGCCTATCGTTGGTTAATGCGACATGACCCTGAAAAGTGGACTTTGCATGCGGATGGTGGCAGACGATGGGGAACTCTGACTACAAATGTGTCAGAGTCTTTCAACGGGTTATTGAAGTCGGCAAGAGGATTGCCTGTCACAGCCATGGTGCGGATGTCGTTCAAGCAAATGGCGGAGAGGTTCGTTGAAAGGTCTGAGGCTGCAACGTCATTAATGGAAAGGAGTGTTGAATTTATGCCAGTGCCGATGACGAGATTTGAGAAATACAGACGACGAGCACATTGGCATTCATTTTTGCAGTATGATAATGAAAGAAATGTTTTTGAAGTTCGCACCGCTATCCATCAAAATCGGGGTAATAATGTGCATACTGTAAATGAATCTGCAAGGTTATGCTCTTGTGGAAAATGGTCCATCTACCACATGCCTTGCTCACATGCCATCAAGTGCTTTCAACAAGTTGGTTTAGGTGCAACCAACTATGTTGATCGACAATATTGTGTTTCCAAGTACCTAAACACATATAGTGGTCAGTTGCAGCCACTGGGTGCTGAGCATTATTGGCCTCCTGAACCATTTAAAATGGTGTGTAACAAGTCCTATTTGCGTAAAATACAGGTGCAGAAGAGAACACGTATACGGAACCAAATGGATGTTAGTGATACAGTTTATGCGCGAAAATGTGGTATATGCTCGCAAACAGGACACGACCGTAGAAAATGTCCTTTGGGTGGCAACAATAATCAAGCTCGGGGTGGGTGTTCTTCTAGTGTACCTAACTACCCATGAGTTGATGTTGTAATAATTAGTTAATATGTGTATGTTGCCTGATTTATGAAATAAAATTATGCTTGTAATAAAATAATTTTTTTCCAAGTCCAGCACATTACCACTCTTCTATATATAAGAAAAATAAAGATACTTTGACATTAGCATAATTCAACTTTCACAATATTTGGTTTGGTTCTAGATAATGGAAGAAATATCGGACCACTTATTTCACTTTTTTTTCTTTTTCTTTATTTTTCCTCTAGGAATATATAAATGTAACACGAATTTCCATTTAGTATGTGTGTGTTGTCTTGTCGAACTGAAAAAAGCTGACCAGCTGACATAAAGTAGTCTTGTCAATATCATGATATTTAACACGCTAAATATAGCGCCATTATACCTGGCGTTATGTGTGTGTTGTCTTGTCGAACTAAAAAAGCTGACCAGCTGACATAAAGTAGTCTT
>NC_031990.1:23159772-23205335 GCF_001879085.1 Nicotiana attenuata
AAACGTTCGGGTTGATGTAGATGAAATTAAAGACTGGCCCAAATCCCATTTCTTCATTTCCTCTTTTCTGATTTTTTCAAAATTAATTCCTTTTCTTCATTTCTTTCTTCTTGTTTTTTTCTTTTTTCTAAATTAAATAAAAATCTGAATAAATCCTAGATATAATTAACCTAAAAAAAACATAATTAAACCTAGATAATAATTATCAAAATTGATTAAAAACAAAAGTAAAAAGAAAAAACTACTCAAAACAAAGTTGAAATTAAAAAAGGTCAAATTAAAACTATTTTTGTGGTGGATTTTTCCTTTTTATTAAAAATAACTTAATTACTAATATTTAATTCTATAAAATGCCAAATTTAAAATCCTAACATGCACATGCAACCACAATTTTTATATTTTTCATTTGATTAAGTAAAATAAAACATGCACAGAGAAAATGCAAACAATTGACAGAGAAATGCCACAAAAAATCACAAAATTGCAAAAAGTGGGAAAAATTATTTTTTTTTGACATTTGTAGAGTAATTTCACTGTATAGGAAAAAATCACTGCTCACAAACATAAAAGAGGAAAAGAAACTGAGAGTGAGGGTGTCGTAGTGATGAGAGGGAAAAGGAAAAAAAAGTGGCTGATTCTTCAACCATTTCTGAAACGTTAAGATGGCTATCGGGTGGGGGAGCTGAAGCCAAAAAGGTGGAAGAAGGTAGCGAAGGAAAACAGGAAAGTGGTTCAGGAGATAGCTGTTGGAGGGCTAGTAAATGCTCAGTACGCATTACAGATGAACCTGGTCAGTCTATTGAGGAGACCCTAGCAAATCTGTGAACGAAGGTTGTTGCCAGCTATAAACCCAAGAAAAGGAAGAAACTCCAACACCAAAGATAGATGGGCAAATAAGATGGCAGGCTTGCACGAGGATGAGATTTAATGGAGTTCATGGCCAATGGCAAGAGGTAAGGATGAGGAAGTTGCCAACCAGGTGAAAGGGTTTAATTGTCTTTTGATGCAAAAGAGCTGGGTGAAATCCTTGGTATTCCTTCTCAAAGGTTATGATGACTACACTAGGCAAATGCGCCAATCTGGACTTCCCCTTCCTTACTACCCTAGCCATTTACTAGGAATTTCTGTGATAGCAAAGAGATGAATGAGCCCAAAGGTTGTGTATAACAGTGAAATGAAGCCATCCCTACCAAAGTTGCTGTTTGAATTAGTTAACAAGTTTTTTGCTTTGCCTAGGCAGTAAAGGAAGGCACATCCAACTACATAGGAACTTGTTTTGATGGAGTGTCTGGATATGGCGGCAGGTCAACTGGCTGGGTTTATGATCAAGTACGTTGGATCGGTTATCAATGGCTCCAAGGGCCCATGCCATCCTTATGGTTTCATTCTGCACTACTGTTTCTTATATCTTTATTTTATTTCATATATGTCATGCTCCATTGTAAGGTGCCTCTGAAAAGTGGGAGACGGACACACAGCAAAATTCCACTTTGGAACTCAATACTTTGCTCGCTTTGACTATGAGATTCACTGCACTCCCCAATGAACCTGGGTTCATCCCAAAAAGACAACTATTCAATAGCAAGGTCAGAAACTCTGTTGCAGGAGAGTGGGCTAAGGAATGCTGAGATAGCCAAGGCGAAGGCTCGTTTGGCCAGAGTAGAATCTAGAGAGAGATGCTCTTCAGAACTAAGCTAACAAAGGGAAAAGGAGAAGAATTGATAGAATTCTTCAAGACATGCTGACCTTTCTCCAAGCCAAAACCCAAAACCCCAGGTCTCCAAAAGCCTTGATTTCCTAAGCCTGAATCTTGTCTAGAACCTTTTGTGACCCAGAGATTTAGCGGATTTTTTCTGTGTTTTGCTCATGGGGTTCTAACTATATTTGGTTTTTCTTTTTTGTGATATGTGCAGAATCATATCTCTGATCAGCTGAAGTTCCTGCTGCTTTTTGCTCTTTGTTGACTGTTTAATCTTTCCGGAGGGGATAGTTTTGAATATGTTGGTATTTGATTACTGATTGATTAACCTTTGAAGTGATTTGTAGCTGCCTCAGATGGCGCATGAGTAATTTTTAAAATCTGGGAGCACACATTGTTTATGCAACTTTCAATGATGCCAAAAGGGGAAAAGAAATTTTTGCTTTTATAATTCTGAATAGTGATGTTTATAACCTAATGAACCTGGTCCCTTAAGGATAAGTGAAAATGTTTGCTAACATTGCGATTGATGTTGAGCTGATTCTAAGCAGGGGCTAAAGTGTACAAAAGCACAGAGATTTGTCCATCATCAAAAAAGGGGATTTGTTGGCCCAAGTAAAGGTTAGTTTTGAAGGGACTGACAAAGGAACTCAGGACAGAAACCAGTTCATCCGGGACAGGAGCACAGATATGGATAAACTTAAAGCATGTGAGATGCACGTGAAGGAAGATAAACCGTAACTTGACAGAAGCTTGATATCTCCTGATCCTGATCGAGAAGTTGCATATTGGATAAGGAGAAGACTCCTTACTCAGAGAACACGGTTTAAGAATAGGGAAGGAGTTAGAGGTTGAGATCAACTAGAACTCTTCCACAAGGAAAGTAGCATCAGAATGCTAGTCAATCTCTACTTTACTTAAACTCTATATCAATATCATGTTGTTTCTCTTTTACAGGTAACACACATAAGCAGAAGTTAAACGTGAGTTGAGAGCAAAATAAACAAGGCAAATTTTGCAAGCAGTTCGTGTGTTGATTGCAAGCGTGCAAAACCTAAAGCTACTGAAACCAGAATAGAAGAGCCAGTTCCAAGTGTCTGTCTTTTATTGCTAGTTTAATTGTAGTAGGTGATTTCATAATTGTACCTTTCAAGCTTTATCTAGAAGTAATTGTATTAGGTACTCAGAGTTTTCACAGTTAGAGTTAACTTGAAGTTTGTGCGCAACAGTTGAGTCTGTGTGCTACAACGGGATTAGAGTAGTCCTAGGTTTACAAGAGTTGTTTTGTAAAATGTTTTTTGGCCTCGAGTGATTTAGGTGAGTTTGGAATTAATCCTACTGGAAAGGGAGGTTCGTGTTTCTTGTAACCTTTTTGAGCCAGGTGTTTTCACGTAAAATACTTGTGGTTCTTTACTTTTCGCATTTACCTATTTCCTGCAATTAATAGGTTAAGGAACACTTAGACGAACCAGGTTCCTTCCTTAAACAGCTTAAGCGAAAAAATTAGTCACCACACAAATCGCCCCCCTCTGTGTGGTATTGAAGTATAAAAAACATCACTTAGAATCTTCTCGGGAAAAAAATGGGGTATTATCAACTTTTAGCCCGCGCCAAAAATTGTTGACATTTAGTAGCCGAAAAGTGTATAAAATTGCGTATAATTTTGTATAGAATATACCATAATGTATATAATACAAAAAATATATTACTCTTTTTTGGACTATTATTTTGAGAGTGACGATATAGTGTCATTTTTCTAAAAAAGAATCTTTTGCTCTCTATATAGCTAGGAGTACAAGAAATAATACCGATACTTCTTTATTTTTTCTTTTACGGGAAATGCTTGCGTAAAAATAAGGTGATTTATTGAATATGGATGTTTGTCCATTCCTATACCACTACTTTGGAAACCTTTATTAACCTAAATGTTCAGTTTAGTAAATTACCCTACCTATACAAGTTTTGTTTACAAAAATAATACATTCCACCTTAAAAAGGCTCCTAATCCATTATTAGTGCCTTCAATTAAGTGATTTATTACACCATTTAACCTTTTTTTCTCTTCTTCCTTTCCCTTATTTTTCTGTGCACTATACTAAATCGTTACCTGATGCTTGACTTTACGCAAGTGTTAATCACTACTTCTTTCAGCCTAAGATTTGCTCATCTTCCTTTGTAATTTACAACTACAATTAATTTTGTCAAATTATTAGGTTGTTAGTTAAAATACCTCCAGGTTAGATCGCACGACCAGCAAAAGTTTCAACTCATCAACGTGAAAGTGACAGTAAGCTGAAGAGGCAATATAAAGGATTACTAAGAAAGTAGTTTAATTCTCTTAATGGCTGGTCCATAGCAATAGATTTTTTTTTTATGGTTCAATGCACTCATTTTCTCTTCATTAATTCATTCATTTTTTAAACTTTCTCTATTCTCTATTGCAAGCATTTGCAATTTGGAAAAAAGTATGCACTTGTAATTCATCACCTAAGATCCTTAACGAAATGAGCCTAGATATTCGTAGAAAGAGGCACCAATTCCTAATTCAAACGGTTAATCATGGTTAAATGATATGCCACGTTTTTATTTAATTAATTAATCTAATTAAAGATGCAAACACTCGATCATGAATAAGTAATTTTACAATGCGTCAAAATGACCAAATTTACGACTAAATTTTTTGGCTAAAATGTTTTGGTCCTTCGCTCTATTATATTGTGTATCCTTGAGTATTATATAATTAATCTAGGTCAAACTCTAGTTTTATATTAATAACATTCACAAATAATCTCAGTCATTCTAAAGTGATATTACAAACTTCTACCATATTTAATCAATTAATGACCCTTAGAGTATTATTTTATTTTATGTTTATTAAAACTCTAAATTTTAATATCAATAACATTTCATGATAATCGTCACCGGTCTATCTGAATAACTTTCTTCGATATTTAATCAATAATTGAAACACTGTTAGGGTGCCGGTTTATGTATTTGGCATATTATTTCTGAAAAAATAGTTAAGATAACATACACACTTAAATGCAAATTTTATACAAATTTTTATACAATATGTTGATAATATTATGTACTCTGTATCCTATAAATAGCGCAAAAATTAAATTGCATACACCTTTAATTAATATATACAAATTTATCTACAACTTTCCACACATTATTTCTTTCTTGATCCAGGTTAAATACAACTGACAAGTAACATCAAATTAAATACCAAGAATTTTATACAAAATTTATTAACAATATCTTTTGGTATATTTGGTATCTGATTTATACATAGTAAATAATAATTTTCATACAACTAATTATATATTTATACAAAATTATCTACAACTATCTTACAATTTCATACCATTATTTCTACTCAATGCTATATACAACTTACAATATCATACACTTAAATATATTTTTATACAATGTTGTTCAACTTTATAACAATAGTTAAATAAGAAAATATATTAAAAAAAATATAATACAATTTTTATATAATTTTTCTACAATTTTACTACAATTTCATAAATATAATGTAATATCATGTCGTCATTCTTCTTCTTCTTTCTTCTTCTTCTTCTTCTTTTGAGTTTCAATTATGAAATTCAGCCAAAACCAAGTCTAACTCTTCACCAAAACCCCTCAAAATTGAGATATTAAAAACTCCAAACCATAATTCCATGTTTGCAACAACACCCAATCCAAACAAATAATTGATTTTTTGAAACGCTCAAATTCGAATTCAAGCTTCAAAAACTTTTTAATGGCTAGTCAATGGTGGGAATTGGCTGCTCTCTTTTCCTTTTTCTTACATTACTGAAGATTAGATGAGAGATAGAGAGAGACGTAGAGAGGAATTCCCAAGTTCTTTGCTAACAAACATCCAAAATTCAAACAAATAATATTTTTGAAAATGCCAAATTCGAATATCAAAGCTTCAAAGCTTTGTTAATGGTGGTCCCAATGGTGGAATTGCTGCTCTCTTGCGCAAGATACGCAGAGAGAGGGGGGTGAATTGTGGAGAGAGAACGGAGGGAGGGGGGGGGGGGTGGAAGATACATTACAGTGATTTTAGAACAACTAATTATTATCATTAATTCCCTTAAAATGTACATAAATGTAATTGGATATATAAAATATAATTATAGGGTAAATTTGAGTAGGAGGGTAATATAGTTTCATATAGTGTATAGGAATATAAAAAATTTCCTTACTAATATGAAAACCCTCTATGTCCGATAATTTTTCCACCACCATTTAGATATTATGTGAAGAATAATTCACTCAAGTTTTTGTTTGATGTTTATAAAATTAAACCTTGTCGTTCAATTGATCCGTGTTTATTGTAAGGGCCATAGCTTTGATTGTCGATGCCAAACTTTTAAGAAAGAACAAAACTATACAATTTCAAAATTAAGAGGAATCTAAAGAGGACAAGACTTCACATATTGGAAAATTTTCCTTTATCTCTAAGAAAGAATTATAGAATAGAAAAAACTACCACTAAAACTCTAAACAGTTAAACGTTTATAAGTCATGTTGGTATGGGCTGATACATACCTAGGAATACATATGAATAATTCCAGAAAATAGAATTTTACAACATTTAATCTCTTTATCCTTTTCGTTCTGAGAGCAAATTTCCCTCCCTAAACCCCCACCATCCAATACAAAAAATAAAAAATAAAAATGAAACTCTAGAAAATCACAAGAAAAAAAAAGAATCGCTTTTACATGAAGTATTCAATCCTTCCCACCTCTCTTTTCAGCAACTGTACTAAGAATCATCCAAGTATCAGGGTCCTTTGGCAAACACCAATGAACACAGTCATTTAAGGCACTGTAACGTTTAGGATTAGGCAATCAGACCATATTTACTAGGATAACCGCTCTCGCTCTCAACAACATAAGGTTGTGTCGCATCAAACACCACCTAAAATTTCAACCCGTTTCTTCTTCCTGCTCTTTGAGCAATCTTTAGTTTCAATCTTAATCTGAGATCTTATAAAAAACTCCAAATTTTATAATCATCCAATACTTTTCATTTCCTCCTTAAATGGCTTAGTCCTAACACAATCGGCCACCTTTATCCCAATAAACCCATTCTCAAAATGAGATGGTGCAAAAGTCCTCAAAAAACGTTACCCCTTTATAATTTCGTTTACTGTTAATGGCCCGGAAATGCGTCCGAAAAGCTCGTCGATAGCTGAAATAACGATGTTACATGGCTAACGTTGCTTCTGGAAACAGTAGAGGCACACCACAATCGGCGGTTTAAGAAAACATGTTGGTCGGAAAATACCATGGCCAGCAGAAATTATCACAAATCGGAAAACCTTGAATTTGGCTTGTCCAAAATTCATCGAATTCGGTCAAGATATAGTTGAAGGGTTTTTGGAACCATCAGTCGATCAGTTTTTTCCAGTTTTTACCAAATAAGGTGCCCAAACATGAAATGTTGAAGTCGTAGTCTTGTATATGCCAGCGTCTGTTTTCATCTTGCGTTTTCTGAAACATCTTCCGGGTATACTACCTTGAAAATAAAAACCAAAGAGAAAATGACGAGTAAATGGAAAAAAGGTTTTCAAACATAATTGAAATACTCTGTGGTATGCCTGTAGTTTGTCCAAACCATTTAAGGTTTGGACTATAATTATGATAGCGCTATAGAAGAAAAATACACATATTGTCATTGATAAATGCTTTCAAGCTTCAATCATGCAGGAAACTTGTTTTTCTTTATCCTATCTTATCTTTGAGCTTCAGTTAAGATCTTATGCAATTATGGTCTGCTTATTTCTGTTCCATAACGATCAATAAGTATTTCATAGTTTGCTTACTCTGTTACTAGAACCATCAGGCCAGAGTGGTATATCCAGATTTCAAGAACAACGGCATGTACCACGAACGCAAAAAACTCTAGTTTTCGAGATTGTTGTCTAACAGATATATTTTTGGTTTAAGAATTTTAGGAAGTCAAATTAAAGACTAAAAAGAGAAGGATAAAAAATAAAAAGAAAAAATGTTGTAACCGAATAAAAAGGGAAAAAAAGAAACAAAAAAAAGTGGTTTTAAATTAGAGGAAAAAGGCAGGGGCATGGGAGTTAAACCAGTATTTAGTAATTAAAATATAATTAAAAGAAGAAACGAGTATGGGAATCGAATCCCTGACTAAAAGGCACAAGTTGCACCTAACTTACCTATGTACTTCAAGGCTCACTTGAACTTGGGTGCACCCGTGTTTAATTTAAGTATTGAAGCTAAATAGTAGACTAGTGCTTAAGGCATGATTTAGGAGCGAAAAGGATGTGTTCACGTGAACCCACCCCCTTCCCATTTGTAATCAGCCCCGGGTCAGAGACCGAAACTATACTATAGTATATGAGGATTAATTGTTAAAAGTGGCTGCGCTGTTTTTGTTCGGCGAACATATACGTTAACTAGAAAAAATTATTTTCTTAATATATATAATATAATGTTGAATCTCCTGGTCTCTTGGTGTGTTTAATTCTTCATATTTAACTCTCTTTTCTCTGGCATCCCACAAAGCTCAACAATTCCCAATGGCCAACCGACAGAAAAAAGCTTTGTACAAATCATGCAGGCTAAGCACTTCTACCAAGGCTTTAGTTTTTCAAAACCTGAAGTTAATGTTTGAACTTATTGCGGGTCGTCATACATCAAACCTTAAACTCGTGGGTACTTATGTTGAAATTTAAGTCAGAACAAGGGTCAACAGAATTTTCAACCCACAATGAGTTTACATGCACTTATAACATCCAAATAAAATAGTAGTAAGAATTAAGTTAGCAAGAATGGGATGTAGTAAATCCAAGTTGAAAGGACAAAATGAATAAAGAATTAGGATTATTTATTTAATGAAAAAAGAATGGTGATAAAAAGGGACTACTTACTCTGACAATAGAATATCAATGACTGCAGTATGATTCCTTGCAACAGAATCTCCAACAAATGGCAAGAGACTTGCCTGTTAACAAGTTCCAGAATTGAACCAGGGTCAAATATTGGCAACTCACAACCATCTCGCTTGCCACCTCCATTTCAATATCCATTATCAGGCCTCCCAAATTTCATGCAATTTTGATGTTGTTGATTGCCATAAATGTCTCATTTGTATAATAAGGCCTTCTGATTTTCACCCATCCCTGAAAATAAGTCGCAGTATTCACTAGCTGATACTTCTGACGCAAAACTTCTAGACAGTTATACATCCACTAGGTGTTTCTTCTCAAACTTTTTCGGCGACCTTTAGGGAACCGTTGAAGTCGCGTGGACGATGCTGGATTTTTTTCTAGCACGATTGATCATGCCTTTCAAGTTTTTTTCCTGGGTTCAGGTACTCTTTTATCCTTTGTATCACTTTTGTTTCAATGTTTGTACTGTATCTCATCTTGTGATTTCATGGATTTTCTTTTTTCTTCTTGTCTTATGGGCACTTACAAGTTTGTGGCACGTTCCTCCACGGGGACCATGGCTTGGGTGAGCCTTGCAAAATCAGTTCCAAATGATCAATGGGGCTTGAATTGATTCTCCGAATTAGAAGAAAACACTTCAGAGATTTTCTTTTGAGAAGAATAACGTATAAGGATAGTATATTAGTAGTACTGTAATAATGGATTGATAAAGCTCTCTCAAAAGAAGAAATCTCTGAAGCTCTGATATTCTTCTTAGGATAATTGGCGAAACAAAGAGGAGAATAGCACAATCAATGTTTGGAGCCGCTCACCCTCTTGATCTACGTGGTTGTGGTGGTGCACAGGTTCCACTATAGGAAGTTCAGAGGGATTGGAACTTCATGGAATACAAGGTTTTGTGGACATAAGCAGATAAATTAACGAGAAATAATTAAACAAAGGGAAAGAAGAAAAGAAAAGAAAGAAAAAGAGGAGAAGGAGGATAAACGACGGGAAGAAATATTAAAGAGAGTTTATGAAATATACGCATGGTAATGCGCTATGTTCATTAATAAAGTTGATGCGTCATGTCTTACCAATTTAGAGTCAACCACCATTAGCGCCAAATAAATTGTTGTTGATATGATATATGATGCTATTAAATTTAAGTACCACATTTAAATTTATGGGAAGCTCATATATGCGGAATTCATCATTTGAAAAGAAAAGGATATGTCAGCGTGTAGTGGCAAAACAGGCGGGTCGGGTAGGATATGGTGCGGTTCGAAAAACGTTCTGTAATGAAAAAAACGGCATCAACTTAATCCGACCCGACCCATAGTTAATACGGATAAAAACAGTGAATTAACCGCGCGGATAATATGGGTTTACCCATTATTATCCATAACTTCATTGTATATATCACTTTTGGGAAAATTCTTGGTCTCCCTAACTTGAGGAACCTCCAACGGAGGCTTTTAACAAATGTAACTCAGTTAGACCCATTGGTATCCATTGTTACTTAATTGGTTAATCCATCTTTCTAAACCGGATTAATATGGTTCTTACCATCATTTGACCTCTTTTAAAACAAGGCATTATCCCACCCATTTTTTAGTGGATAATTATGGGTGGCTTAACTGTTTTCTTTGAACCAATCTTATGCCACCCCTAATGTCAGGTAAAATGAAAGTTATGGGATGTTCGGCAAGCTAGAACCCGTCAAAATGATGTTGCAAATATCAAAAATTTCTTGTTACGGTCTAAGCAAAGGGATTATGTCACGAAGGAAATCCTTAATAGATTTTGAAAGTTTTGATTTAATATTATAAAATACTTGGAAGGGTGTGAACATCCTAGCCTATGACCCTCTTAGAACTGGGTCGGCTGCCATTTAGAGGGCCGGGATGGGCCAAGCCTAACTCATTAAAATTCAAAAAGCCTGCGAGGCTTTGGCTGGGATTGAGTTGAATTGGGCCTGCGTTCGTGTTGATAGCTTCTATTCGCAAGTTAACTTGACGGCTTATTTGACACATTCTTATTTGGAGCCTTTAGCTTTGCTAATTTAGGACCAAACATGTATGAAGTTGTGAACTGATAAGTTTAACTTTAAATCCTCGAATGCTTGAAGTTCTGAACTTGCCATTCAAAATGAGTTAGGTGCATACGTCCAACTTCAGCGACCCGAATAAGTTGAAATTTTGAACTATTCAGATGCTAAGGTAGTTGATGTCAAGATGACTAAAATTAAATTTTGTAAATATTTGACGTATTTTGTGTATTAGCGGTCCTCCGAATTCAGCATTTCGCCCAATCTGGTCTCAGGCTACTGCCTAAACAGTGCCCTTACTAAGGCTGGCCCACAGAAGATATAAGAAGTATGATGAATTGATCCAAGGAACTTGCTGCTGAGCAAGCCACAATTCCGCAGGGCTACAAATACCAATCGTTTTGGACGCCTATATATCCATCTTCACAATTTCACATGTGCCATTACTCCATAATACCATTCTAGGGAGGGCAAACTGGGGGGTCGAGGTTGATATGAGACAGAGGTACAAACAGCGGTAATAAAAAGGACAGATTAAAAATATCCGGACCCAATCATATTTAATACGGATAAAAAAACAGGTTACGGCGGGATAATATCGGGTCCATAGGCTTATTGATATGGATCACTTTTGAAGAATTCCTAATTTTTCAAACTTGAGAAAGCGCACAATTGTGGCTTTACAATGTAAAAAGTTTAACATCCATTTTCTAAATGCGACTTCTTATCATATTTGAGTCGTTTTTTTAAAAAAATTTAATTATCCAACACATATATTTAGTAGATTAATATGGTGGTTAACTGTTTTTCCTTTTTAACGATGTTGCCACCACTACTTCCCATTCAATAACAGGTTAAATCGAAGGAAAGGCGGAACACAAAATAAAGCATTTCAATGTCAAATATTCATACTCAGATTAATTTTCAGGACACCATAATAGTGTAAGTAATTTTTGTTCTCAAATTTATAAACTGTCAGTGTAAAGCAATTTCCACCATTCAAATTAGTTAAATACATATTACTATATCTAGTAAACAAATTAATAATTGGTAAAAATTTGACATGTCACAGGTGCTAGCGTTACTGAGTCCGGAACCCAAAATATTGCTATTTTTGAACTCAAAACACATAAATAAGGTGTAAAAAAAAAGGTAACCCATAATATATAGAAACCAGAAATAGTGGCGCGTATATATTAACGGTAACAGCACCGTTTAGATATATAGCGCCACTATTTCTGGCCTTATTACACTGTCAGGAGTGACATAATAGCGCCAGGTTTTCTGGCGTTATACCAACTGACAGTGATATAGCGCCAGAAATAGTGGCGTTATATCCTTTTTTTTCCCTGACCAGTACAATAATTCAAAAATAAAGCGGCCAACTTATTTGGCGATATATAATAAAAAAAAAAATTTTCCGGGGCTCCCCATGTTCTATATAAAGAGGTTAGAATCGCATAGAAATGGCATTTTCAAAAGTTTTTTTAGCTTCTTGTTGAAACGTCTGTGTTTGTTAAATTCTCCAGCAGTTTTTTTTATTATTGTCTAAAGAGCGTAGATAAGAGTTTCCATTATATTGGGTTGGTGAGGTTGTGATGGAGAATAACTCCGTGGCTACAGTTTACCTGCTAAGTGTCATGTTTTAAATTGGCCACTGACAATGGAGTACGATAACATTTGATTAGCGTTATTATGCAAAAAATGAGTGTGAGGAAAAATACGGTTGATATATTAACGGAAAGATATCCCTTAATATGCCGTCACTTCCGCAAGGTATGCTATTTTTACTTGGAGTAACATCGACGCATGATTGAAACTTTGGATGTGATTTTTGAGACTCCGGACGAATGTCGGGATTTTCTTGTAATCACAATGTTGGAGGATGTACCGTTGAAGGTCCGAAACGTTCACAAAAAATGAGGGTTGTGCGTATCACGAGTAACCCCCAGTCATCGGGGGTTATTCTGGAACAGTTTTTGACCGACAAGTTCCGGAATGAAGTAGTTATCTTTTGTTAAAACTTATGACCGCGGTGAATGAGCAGCGAGAAACCTGCTTTCCATAAACTCACAAGACGAGTGGTAAATTTTAATTTTATTGTGTGAATAGTGATATTTTTGTTGTATGAATTTGGCTTAACGCTACAATATTTAATAGGGGTACCGGCCGGATATGTAAGTTTTTACCAAGTGGCCCATCCGGAGTCATCCACTAAAAAAATTTGAATTAAAAACGTTCCATCATGAAATTTTATCACATTACGACTTGTAAGTGAAGTGATTTACCAAAATATGGAAATTATTTACATTAATTTAGTAGCTTATATTTTTGTTGTTGCGCAGTGAAAACGAGCAAGTTGAACTCACTCAATTGCCCGAAAATGATGTATTACATCGGGACCTGACAGACGCACAGAGTCAGGAACAGAACAGTGATTACGATACAATGCGGATGAATCACGGGATTGAGGACACCCTTTGCTCGTGAGGATGTGCTGCAGAGGATAGGAGGAAGGACCTGATTTGAAGGAGACCCCCCTAGACGAAGGACGTGTATTGAGTCCGAAAGTGCCTGGTTTTCATTCAAGAGAGATTTCCTTACATTGATAACTTTGCCAGCCGTGCCGTGGATGTGCGAAGCTCTCACAAAGGGATTTTTGATAAAATCCGGGACAGCAATGCGGGATGAGTCTTAGGACCAACCGGTACTTTGCAAAGGGGATGCTTTTCCTGAAAAGCGCGCCTAAGCAGGCTTGTAAAAATGCACAACGTAAAGAGTGTTATGAGATGCAGGTATGGGAGTCAAGTCAACGGTATACAAGGCTTCGTTTGCCCGCAGGTGGTTGTTGGCTTATGTTGCGTGCGACCAAGAAGAAGACAGTATGTGGAAAGTGTGCGGTAAATACATTCCCACCCATACATTGCGAAATAGACACATTCAACAGGGAAATCACTTCAAATGATACTTGACTTGATTTCTCTTGTTCTTATTCCACACATCGAAACAGTCCATATAGGTTATAAAAATCAAAGAGTGCATCATACATCAGGTCCAGCAGAAAATGGCCATACCATCTACTAAAAGAAAGGCATTTCTCGGGCGGCAAACGAAGCGTTTGAAATTATGTTATGGTAACTGGAATAATTCATTTGCAGATCTGCCCTAGGTACATGGCTGCCACTACAGGCATTTTAACCCCGGACGGTTGTTGAGGTGGAAGCTGAGCGAAGTGCAGGTAAATAGAATATATATTCCAATTACGTGTTCTGGGCGTGTTAAACCAGCAATTGATATGGTATTTTTCGCATTGTCGCCCGTAATAGCCAGAGACGACACTATGTTTATGGAAAGTACGATTATCAAGCTGTTAAAGCAGTGGCAGTAATGCTAATGGAACAGAATTTTCCTCGGAGCTTTTGCGCTATTTGTCGCCAATGAAAGCCAAGAAGACGTGAGACGTTTGTTTTTGAAACCATATGCCAAAGAAAGCACGTGTGAAAACACGTTCCGGTATCTGTTCTAATATCTGATCGGCACGGTGTAATCTTAAGTTCTGTGGAGAACTTGCCGGCATGGCAAGAACCTTGATGCTTACCATCGTTACTGTATGTTAGGCATTGAAAGCCAATTTCCAGAAGGCATATACCCAATAGGATCTGCATGAATTTTGATGTGGAATGCAGCAACAGACCGGACCAACAACAAAATTCCGGAGGGCATATGGAATATTATCAGCAAGAAAGACGACGGCAAGCTGATCGTTGGTATGCGAACATGACCCTGTAAAAAGTGGACGGAGGCTCACTAGGTTCCCGACCGAAGTGTTCGGGAACAAGACACCCCCCAAATAGAAGTGATAGCGAGCCAACAGGCCTCGTGAATCGCATGCACATCCACCTCCGCTGATCGTCGGTGATTAGCGTATCGGGAGCATGCAACAGGTGGTCTTAATGGGGACTAACTGATATGCGCTGACCCCAGACGGCGTAGTCCTCCTGAGTCCTCCGGACATATAAGAAAGCGACCGAGTGGAGCTGTGCCTAGCATCTATCCAATCATGCCTCCACGGATAATATTCTCATGAGTCGTAGGGAGTAAAACAGAACCATCATCGGACAGGCCATATCAAAATCTCTGCGTCCTGGAGTGTGGATGTGACTCGCCAATGGGTAGATGGATAAGTGTGCGTCTGCCGGTCGCCGACCGCTCAATCATGCCGTAGATCAAAGCATAGTCGAGCTGTACTTCCGACCAATCCTAATAATCCTATAAAATTCCCATCTCCTTCCATAGTGTATGGGACCACGCTGGGGATGCTAGAACGCGGAAACGGAGGACTCAAAAACTCCCAATATAGACTCCACTCTCCTGGCTCGAATAAGTCTGGTTGTAAAGCAATCTGTCCCTCCTAGATATACTCGGGATCTCATTTGCTGAGGGCTGCAATGGGCTATAGATCCGACTCCGTCACGAGTGGCCGGCTGTAATAGCCTAGTCTATAGCGCAACTGTGACTATATAAGTCTTAACCAACTTATTGACAATACATATAATATTATTTTCTTTATTATATCATATATTTTAATAATTACAATCTTAATATGTACTAACGTAGGCTTATCTGGTCATTAATTGAGACCTTCATGTATTATTTTTTATAATTTACTAATTCATATTTTTTAATAACTTAATTGTACTAAATTACTTACGTTGTATGGGTTTCCGGTCGATATTTATGAGCGAGTGGACACCGCAAATTATGATTAACTATCTGTTTTCTGTCGAATACAGAATTAATTTTATACAACTTAATTTTACAAATTCTTACTATTGGCCTCCGCCATGATTATGGAGAGTCGGAACAAATTAATCATGTACTTTATGTGATTTTTCGGTCATAATTTAATGCAGGAATTTAGAGGAACACCACCATTGTGACAACATTCAAACTATGTATTGGTCCACTTCGACATATTATGACCACCTAGTGCACAATTAAATTAATAATTGAAAGATATCTTTTTAATAAATCATTTGTTTAATAACTTAATTCGCTGAGAGACGATAATTACGTCCGATGGGTTCCGCAGGCTCGATATTTTGAGGAGGAAGACCCCAGGTAGTAAGGCACCCAAATTATCATTTAATAATATATTATTTTTTCTATACATTTTAAAGTTCATATTTTTTAATAACTTAATTGTACAATCATTACTTCGTGATATGCCGGTTCCAGGCTCGATATTTTGAGGGCAACCAAGTTGGCACACCAAATTTACATCAATTAAATAGATTATGTATTCTTTTTATAATTTAAATTCATATTTTTTTAATAACTATTTGTAACAACATTACTTTACGTATGGTTCCGGGCTTCATAGTTTGAGGGCCCAAGTGGCACCAAATTATTCATTAACTAATTATATATTTTTATAGTAATTTAAGTTTATATTTTTTATAATAACTTAATTGTACCAAATACTTACTATGGGTTCCGGCGCTCGATATTTTGAGGCCCCAGTGGCACCAATTTATCATTAATAATTATGTACTTTTTTTTATAATGATTCAAACATTCATATTTTTTAATAACTTAATTGTACAAATTACTTACGTATGGTTCCGCGGCTTCCCGTTCCGGGCTCCATATTTTGAGGCCCAGTGGCACCAAATTATCATTAATAATTATGTATTTTTTTATAATTGAAATTCATATTTTTTAATAACTTAATTGTATAAATTACTTACATATGGGTTCTGGGCTCCATATTTTGAGGATCGAAATACCAGTAATAGATACTAAAACAAAAGGAATTCTAAGCTAAAATACTACACATTACTACGCTACAAGGCTCTAAATTTTACTACGCTAAAAGGGTCTACGTTTTACTACGCTAAAAAGGTCTAGATTTTACTACGCTAAAAAATAATCTAAACTAAACATAAACAACAAATAAATTTAATTGCAAATAAAACACAAAACGGCATGAAAGCACATATATATAAATGAGAATATTAACAGACAAATTTATTTGACAAATTTATATTTTTATATAAAACAGTAAAATTAAATTCGGATAAATTTAAGATGCTAATTTCGAAAATAAAACCACAAACCGAAATAGAACACATACAAATCAAATAATATGAATTATTATAAAAGTTTCAACTTAAAATAAATCGAAATACCTCGATTTAGAATTTTCGGAAAGCAAATAGATCGAAAATTTGACTCCGAAAGCGTGAATCAACAATAACAAGAAGCTCTACTCGAGTGTGGGACCTACGTTCTTCAAGTTTTATGTGCCGGGGGGACCCAAATTTTTTTTTTTTTTTAATGGCGGACAGTGGGGGGACCAATTTTTGGAGTGGGGATTAGAATAATGGTGAAGAAGAAGACGTGGGAAGAAGATGGAGGGTATTTTGGTGAGGGATATAACGCCACTATTTCTGGCGCTATATCACTGTCAGTGTATAACGCCAGAAAACCTGGCGCTATATCACTCTGACAGTGTATAACGCCAGAAATAGTGGCGCTATATATTAACGGTGCTGTTACCGTTAATATATAGCGCCACTATTTCTGGCGTTATATATATTATGGTTACCTTTTTTTTTACACCTATTTATGTGTTTTGAGTCCAAAATAGCAACATTTTGATTCCGGACTCCTAGCGTACTGATCATGAAAAAGCTATCAGTAGACACAATCTAAGAGTCCGTTTAACTAGGCGGTCAAAAACTGCTTATTTTGAAAAATGCTTTGGCCAATTCGTTTGATTAGTGTTTTTTGCAAGCTTGTTGTGTTTGGCCAATCTTTTAAAAAAGCACTTTTAAGTATCAAACAAAAAAGGACAATAAAAGTTTAATTTGCGATTAGTATTATTTAGAAAAGAAAAATAAATTTAAATATTTATTATAAAAGAATTCAATTAAAATAGAAAACGTAAAGTAAAAATGATAAATTAAAAATGCTCATAAATATAAAATATTGTTATTCCAAAGCAATAACTTTGAGTGTTTAGGGAGTATTTACAGTATTGTTTACATGATAATCTAAATATATCAAAATATATTATTCAATATAAATTTGAAATCTACTCTTATGAATAAGAGAAAGAGCATAAAAGTAGGATTAAAATAAAAAAGAAGAAGAAATGTATCATAAAAATAAGAAGAAAAAGGAAAAGGAAAAGAAAAATATTAAATTAATGAGGGATAATTTAAAAAACATACATTCTTTTAAAAGTTATTTTTGTCTTGACTAAATTAATTTCCTACTTCTACTTCTTGGAAGAAGCTAGAATTTGTAGCTTCTCCTCAAAAGCAGAAAAACTACTTTTGCTGCTGCTCAAAAGCAGTTTTTTATTTTGGCCAAATGCCTTAAATTTTTCAAAAAGTATTTTTTATTATTTAAAAAGTACTTTTGGCCTCCTAGAAGCTTGACCAAACAGGCTCTAGTTCCAGTGTATATACTATTTGGCAATTAAAGTTAACTATAGATAGTTATTCATAGTAAAAACAAGTTGATTATCTATAAATGAAATTAAAGGGATGCAAATATACTTGGTGTAATAATAAGAAAAATTCTAAGGGCCTAATTATGGAAAGACTTGACAGAATTTTCGTTAATAATGATTGGTTGAATTTATTTCCTAAGGCAGTGGTTATACCCCTTCCTAAGACTCATTCGGACCATAATCCCTTATTAATTCAACTCACCCCTAGGAATATGAATTACAGTGGAAAACTCTTTAGATTGGAGACTATTTGGTGTAGACACCCTTACTTTATTAATATTGTCAAGCAATGCTGGACTAATAACGACCTGATTAATGCCCATAAAATTTTTAAAGAGGAAGTTAGCATTTGGAAAAATGAGACTTTTGGGGTTATTTTCAAAAAGAAAAAAAGGTTATTAGCTCGTCTGAATGTGATTCAATCTTCTCCTTCATACCAGAAGAGTATTATCCTACAAGAATTAGAATCTCAATTACAACTAGAGTACAATAATATTCTTAAAATGGAACAAGATTTTTGAAAACTCCGTTCTAGAATTTCTTGGCTTAATGATGATGATGCGAGCACAAAATTTTATCACATAATGGCCTCTAACCGTAAACGTCGTAATGCTATTATGTATTTCACAAATGATAGTGGTGAATGGATTTCAAACCCTAATTTAATCCTAGATCATACCTACACTTACTTTCAAAACACCTTTAATACTTCCAAATCTATCAGCCACATAAATGCTATCCCGAAAGATCCCACATGCCATGACTCTTTAGATTTAACTAGCCTTAATATGCCTCTATCGAACAATGAAATTACTAAGGCTATTTTTTCCTTTAACCTTTTAAGGCTCCAGGTCAAGATGGTATACATCCATTTTTCTATCAAAAGTATTGGCACATTAATGGTGATTCTGTTTTAATTATTGTCATAATGTGTTTGAAATCCAAACCTTGCCAGCAGGTACTAATGAAACCTATATATGCCTCATACCAAAATTTACTAATGCAAACAATCTCAAAAAATTCAGGCCAATTGGATTATGTAATACTTCTTACAAAATCATTACCAAGATTATTGCTAATATACTCAAACCTTTCCTCCCATATCTCATTAGCCCACTTAGATCCAATTTTATTAAGGATAGAAGAGCTAGTGACTATGCTATTATTATCCAGGATATTAAGAATAATCTCCGTAGTTCAAAAGGATCAAAGTTTGACATGTTGATAAAAATAGACCTAGAAAAGGCTTTTGATAGACTAGAGTAGTCTTTTGTCTATAGAATTCTGAGATACTTCAAATTTTCCCCTAAAATGACTAAATTAATCATGCATTGTATATATACTAGCACCGTGGAGATCCTTGTAAATGGTTCTAGAACAAACTTCTTTAGTCCCAGTCGAGGTATTCGCCAAGGAGATCCTATGTCTCCATATATCTTCATCCTTTGTCTTGAATTACTCTCACGTCTCATTAATCACCAAGTAGACATTATGCGTTGGGACCCCATTAAAACAAATCACAATGGTCCTTCTTCCTCTCATATCCTATTTACGGATGATATTACTCTAATGGGAGACGCAAACCAAAAAACTGGTCAATGCATAAATCATGCACGGACCTTTTCTGTCAAGAATTTGGTCTTTCCATGAATTACTTCAAATCATAAATCATCTTCTCAAAAAATTGTCCGTTGTCAATTACGTCTTATTTTACAAATCTTTTCGGTATAAGATTAAGTCATGATTTTGATAAATACCTTGGCTTCCTAATCCTTAATCACAATTCAAAGCCTAAAGATTTCCAATTTGTAATAGACAAATTGCGCACTAGCCTGTCCCATTGGAAATCTTCTTCCTAAATATGGCTGGAAGGACAACATTGGCCACAAGTATCTTAAGTGCCATTCCTACCCATTTCATGTAATATACGTTGCTCCCCACCAAAATCCTAAAATAAATAGATAAAATCCAAAGGGATTTTATCAGGGGATCCACCAACTCTTCTAGAAAATTACACCTTATTATTGACAAATCGTCATAAAGATAAAGTAGAGGGTGGACTTCGTATTCGCTCAATTGCATCTAAAAACCTCGCCTTGTTAACAAGCCTCACTTGGAGACTCTTGCAAAATCCCTCTTCCCTCGGGCACAACTTATTTCTCTAAAATATGCCTTGAAAAAGTCTAAAATTAACACCTCCTTTTGTTTGGAAACTATTCTTAAAGCCTAAAAAATTTGTAACGAAGGCACAATGTGGCACTTATGCTTTTCCTCCAAAATAAGTATCTAGTCCTTTAAGTGGATTTACAACTCTAATACTCTGAGAAACTCTATATATGATCCTCTTAGTAGAGATGGCCAAATTCTTTCCACAAAAAAGTTTATTAAGTACAGTCAGTGGGACGTCTTAAAAAGTTTCCTTTGAATTGCCCTCCACAATTATTAAAAAAATTGTTTTGACTCCTTTACCTAATAATGACCTAAAAAAAGACACTATGAGTTGGGACCCTAATGCCAATGGGATTTTTACTACAAAATCATGTTACAAGCTTTTATATCCTAATAACATTACTAACACTTTCTTTAACTCGATTTGGGATCTCCACTGCCCTAACAAAATAAAATACTTCCTATGGAAATGCATGCATAATCGCATTCGTCATCGAGCTTTGTTAGCTCATATTGGATTTAATATTGATGCAAGTTGCATGATTTGTAAGAAAAATATGGAAGACATTCAACATATTTTCCTACACTGCCCAACTGCTATGCACTTTTGTAACAATATAGGCATTCCGACTCAGCCTATCGACGATAACTCTCACTAGCTGATCAACTTAAAGACAGATTCATTTAGAATACTAGTCATTCTACAAGCCGGGAAACCATTTTTTCTTTCTATATCCGGAACTTTTGGAAAAATAGGAGTAATAACAATTTTAACAACCTAGAACTTGATCTTCATGTCACAAAAGTTCTTCAACAAGTTTGGGAATTTAACTTCTTTACTAAAAAAAATCCCTTAAAAGTTCAAAAGATCAAGATTGAGATTAAGTGGACAAACCTCCTATTGCTACGATTAAATTTAATATAGATGAATCTTTTTCAAGAACCACTACAGGAAAATAGGTCTTTAACGATGGAAGATTCGATTGTTAAAACTCCAAATTCGATCGTTATCAGTCAATTACGATGGGGTAAAAACTGGTCGTCGCCGGTCGTTAGTGCCTCAGTCGTTAATGGTAAAAGATCGGATTTTGATCCCATCGTAAAAACTCTTTTTAACGATGGTAAGGAATCCAGTCGTTATACCAACATTAGCGAGGGGATTTTTTCATCGTTAAATATCGTCCCAATCGTTAAACACTTCACTAGCAGTAACCAATTTTCAGTCGTTGTTAGTGTTAGACGACCAGAATTCTTCGTTAGTTGTATGTACTTTCAACGACATGCTTTTCAAAAACCAAAATTTTTCTTCGCTAATGTGACATTTAAATTAATAAATATATTACACGCATTCAACATGATACAAAGAATGAAGTCAATATTGACGTAAAATATCTTTTTTAATTATAAAGAACTAAAGCATCAAAGTAGCAATAATATATTACATCCAAATTGCTTGATCCTTTTTTTTCAATTCCTTAAAGAAAACAGAAAATTAAAGAGATATAGTAGTTTGTACAGATGACGACAAATCCTAATAAAACAAAATAGATTTTCATTGTTCTTCAATAATTCCAGCTGCTAATTCAACTTGCTCGGAATTATCTTTAAGGATGATTCTTCAAACTTCTTCAGGCCCTTTATCTGTTAAAAAAGGTTCATATTAATTACTTGAGTAAGAAAACAAGATTTAATATTGGTAAGTTGCTACCACACAGTAAAATGTAAAACCACGAAGCGAAGAACATTTCAAAATACTATAAACAACCAATGCTTCTTATAACAACGTTACTAAATTCAAAATTAAGAGTATCATGAAACGTATTACAAATGCTCGCCAATAGTATAATAGCCATAATATTGGGAGCAAATGATATCATACAAAAAAGTATTACTATTTCCTCCTTTTGCACAATGGTGCTTCTCTCTTCAGAACACTCCCATTAACATTGCAATCTCCTTTTTTTCCGCAATCAAATATAAGCTTATGCACTATCTACTTGTGTTAAACAGATAGTCATCATAAACAAAATATGACATGCTCAAAATTTCCTCATGCATAATCGCAAAGGGTCCAACCTAGAAAACATCATCACCTCCTAAATTCTTTGACTTGAAATGTGAGTAGAAGCTTTCTGGCACTGTGTGAACCTTGTCATGATAATCTCAAACCAACTGGAGCCTAAATAATTTAAAGAAAAAGTACAAATTGGTCTTGCTAGATGAAAAACTAACCCATGGTCACAAAATATACGATAGCTTTTCAGCTCATAACCTATCAAATCTATATAACATTGTGCATCAATCTTAAGATGTCAGTTCAACCAAATAGCTCAAGAAGGTCCTAGGAACCTCAAGGTCTCCTTTATTCGAAATAGAAAAGATAGCCTCGGTTAGTGCTTGCTTAGCAACCATGAACCTCGCAACCTGATGCATAACCAAATGTAGATTCGAACTGTTCTTTTAAATATTTTTTTCAAAGATCTCAAACGAAAAAGTGTAAGAAGAAAACGAGAGTGATCACATACAAGCAAGATCGATAAACAAAGTAAAAAAACACATTTTTTTGAAGGCAGATTCATAAGAAGGTCCTGAAACATTTACATGGAAACAGGATAACTAAACTAATTAAGATGAAAACAACAATTACAAGACTATGTTTTTCACTTGTAAGAACCTTAGAAAATGCTCACCCAGAAAATATATAACAACTCGTTATCTCGGGTTTCATTTGCACGACTCAAAATCACCACATATATCTTGTTTAATACACGAGATAGTAAAAAGATACTAAACTGTGAATTTGGTCCACCTGAATTTGCATCTTTTAGCTTGCCAAGCACATATAATATTAAATGTTCAGACAATGAAACTGAGATGCGCATATCTAATTGGGTTATTTAGTGTGAACACGTGATTTTTGCCCCACATGAATTACTCCTACAGAATCCCAAAGAATTAAATTTTTCTTTTAATTATTTGTTATTTTAGGAATTATTGTAGAATTTTTTTAATTATTTGCATTTTATCTGTGCATGTTTAATTTTATTTAATTCATGAAAAAACACAAAATACATTGCATTTGCATTTAGGATTTAATTTTACATTTTTAGATTAATTAGTAAATTATTTGTTTTATAAAATATGAAAAATCACAAAAATAGTTCATTTTGCATTTTAACTCTTTAATTTTGAATTTTATAGTTCTTCTTTAAACTTAGGACTTAATTAAGTATTGTAAATATTATGTTGAGTATTTAATATAATTTGGTAGGTTAATTTAGTTTTTATGAGTTAATTTAGGTTTTTATTTTAATTTGAAAAGAAAAGGATTTTGAAATTGAAAAAAGAAAAGAAAAGAAATTAAAAGAGAAGCTTTGGTTTTGGGCCAAATTGTAAACAGCCCAATTAGTTCCACCCATTACCCGTTCAATCCAACCCAGTTCTATCCCAACCCGGTCCGCCCTTACTCGAACGGCGTCGTTCAGAGTTCTTTGAGTTTAAAACGATCTGAGCCCTCCGTTCCATCATATCCAACGGCCCCAAATTATTTCCCCATCCCCCTTAAAAATGTCCGAACCCCCTCATTAACCTAGTACATTGTACTACTTCATTTCATCTTCTCCTTTTGAGACCCAACCCTAGCGCCGCCCCAAATCCCCCACCTTCTCCGGTGGAGGCGCCACCTTGAACCACCACCAAATTCACACCCCAAGATCCTCACAACCTCCCCTTTCCCAATCCCTAACCAATTTCCCTCGAATGCCCCTAATAGCTCTCGAATCTTCAATCGAAACAGTCAAGCCCAAACCCTAAAATCCCAAAACTCCCAAATCGTTAAATTTCAATGAAGGATTAGGGTCGAAATTGATGTTATTCGTGTGTTCCCAACGAGAACACCTGATTAATGTCAATCTTGGTAAAAGATCGGAAGATCTTGAAGATAATTTATGACCGCTGTCCAACCGTTCTTCTTAGGTATTTTTTTTGTTGGCTTTTCTTTCCTTCATTTTTTATTTTATTTCTCATCTCATCTTCTTCTGTTTCTTTCCTTTTTCTTTCTTGTTTTTCTGTTTCTTAAATCATCTCTGCATGCATTGTTAATTTTAGGTTTATTTTAATAGGCATTTTTATCAGTTTGTTTGATTCTTTAGTTGTAATTTTTGCTCAATTTTTCCTCCTGTTTTTGGGTTATTCAGAATCTTTGGTTCCAGGAGTTCATATAACTCTGAGTTGCCCTTTTCTTGACTTTTTCCGTTGGGTTCTCGATTGAATTGTGGATCTATGAATCAGAGGCCCAAGGAGAGGGATTAATCCGGGTTTTAAAAGCCTATGTCTGGTTTGTCTTGGGTCAACTTGCCCAGGTTTGTTTGATGGTAATTGACAAGGGTTCTAAGGGTAGTCTAGGGATTTTAGTTTAGGGAATCTCTCATAACTGATTTAGGAAGCTGCTAGGAAGGTGGGTTTGGGACTTGTTTAAAAAACCGATTTTTGAATTAAGGACTGAATAGCAAAAACGAAAATTAAAAAAGGAGTAAAGGGCAAAAACTGAAATCATTTCTGCTGCCCTAAACTTCTCTATAAAAGGCTGATTACTTCCTCTCAAGTCAGATTTTGGAGAATTGAAAACACTAAAAACTTAGAAAACGGCTGGTTATCTCTCAAGCTCCAAAATACTGAGAATTGCTTGAAATTTGTTTGGTTTTTGGTGCCTTGATTTCTTCTGCCAGTGAGAACTTCTAAAAAAGGGGTTCCAAGATCGTGTATCTAAGTTTAAAAAGGATTCAAATTGGTTTGAAGTTGGGTTTGATTTGCTGTTTTGTCATCGTTCCATTGCTGACTACTGCTGCTGCTTCCTCTTAAACTTCAAGCTCACTTTTCCTTGTTTCTGTTGCTATAACCAGGTATTACACTCGACCATGAAATGCAAAGCTGAGACATTGTTGGTTTGGATGATTGAAATATAGATCTGTGTTGTTTTTTTTGGTTCATTTAGAACACCATCATGTTCTCTCTCTATTCGTTTCCTTCTTCATCTGTTTAAAGTTTTCATGTCATTATGTAAAATGAAACCTATTTTGGTTCAGTTTTTGTAGTTGAAAGTCAGCAATCGATTCTTCATGTGTACCTAAAGACTGAACTGTTATTCCTCTTGTATATATATAGGTTGTTTTAGATTTTAGATTGAGCATTAGTATAAGTTATGATGAAAATATCAATTCTATAGCTAGGTTTATTATTCGTTAGCATGACTGTAATGTACATAGTACTGGAGGTTTCATAGAATCTGATTTGGTATGGAAGTTTCCATTGAAAATGCACTTTTATACATCTGTGAATAACATTTAGTCTCCTTATTAAAAAAAAGGAATATGTACATTCTGTCTTTAGAAACTCCACTGATTCAATTTTTAAAATGAGGCTGTTCGTTCCATGTTGTCAAAGTAATGGGTTTCCAATTTTTCTTTAGCAATTGATGCATCGTTGATTACTTAGAGTCATTGTAATGTGCATTTCATGGCAAAACTCATGCACTCTAGTTCAAAGATTCTGGTATTTGCAGTATTTGATTAGGAACATTTAAAATTTGGATCCTTGAAAGAAAACCGGGCCTGCCGATGGCCCAGGTCGTTTTTGACCGACTTTGGCCCCCCCTATTGCTCAAATTTCTCATGGCCATGCGTTTGGGCCTGACTTCGGGAAGCCCATTTGATGACATCCTTATTTCCATTTTATTTGCATACTCAATGTGGTGCTGGGCTGTTCGTGACCACTTTCTCTCGTTTGGATTAGTGCAAATTGGCTTGACATTAAGCCCAAATTCTTGTGACTGAGAGCCCCCTTTTTAGCTTTAATTAATTAAGCTTTCTTAAGTTGAGGTGTGCCATATTAAATAACACCAATAGTTTATGGCCCTCATGATTTAAAAATAAGAAATTATTTGAATAATTAGACTTGAGGTGTGCTATAGTGCAAAATTAGATAACCCATGGCCCTCACTTAATTAATTTTAACTCTTTAGAAATCGAGATGTGCCATTAGTTGAATTTTTCATGGACCTCGTGAACCTTGCTATTAACTTGAAAGCGCGTAGTTGCTTTAGGCGCGCTATTTTAAAATTAATTTCCTAAACTCGGGTGTGCATTTCATGTGACCCAACTCCAATTCTCAACAACATTAAATAAAATGTGTCGTGGACCATGGGTGCATTTCATGTGACGTGGTTCAAGGCGCATTTTAAATAACGTTGAATCTTCCTAAATTAATTAAAAGCGGTTAATAAGTTAAAATATACCATAGGGTAAAACATGTATTAAAATCAGATAATAGGCCAATTGTAATAGTCTAAGCGATCGTGCTAAAACCACGGAATCCGGGAATGCCTAACACCTTCTTCAGGGTTAACAGAATTCCTTACTCAGAATTTCTGGTTCGCAGACTTCAAAAGGAAAGTCGAAATTTCCTCGATTTGGGATTTAAAATAAAACGGTGACTTGGGACACCAATTAAAATATTCCAAGTGGCGACTCTGGTTAAATCAAATAATCTCATTTCGAATAATATCACTTTAATTGGAAAAACTCCCCTATATACCCTCGGGTGTGTAACAAAGGAGGTGTGACAGCTCTGGCGACTCTGCTGGGGATACAAACCCAGAACTTCGGTTCAGGGTTTAAGAATTTGAGCTTAGAATAACTGTTATAGTTGGTTTGTTTTATCTGATTTTTACATGTTGAGCTTAATGTGCTAAATGCCGCTTTTACCGCTTTGATATTGTTTGGATTGTATATAAATTGCTACGAAACCCTCTTCTCCCCGAGTCTTCTAAATCATCTGGGAAGTGTGCACTTCGTGTAACTTCTTTTCTGTTAGAGTCATATCCCAATTTTAGAACGAGGTTCGGACAAGTTGCAAAGCCGGTGAAGCTTCTGTATTCCCGGTACGCTGCCCCCCTCGGCTCGAGCTGTCCGCTCGGGTAAGCCAGGTCTAGAACAATACACCCAGGGTTTTAAACCTAGTATAACAAAGTCTCATGCCGGATCCCTAGTAGGAACGTTTGTGTGCATCACGTGCATTTCACTTAGGGGACTCAACACAGGGGTTGGGTCCGTCTAGGATAGGTGTACCCGAAATGAAAAGACCATCCTGATGCATTCTACTTGCTACTTGTGCATTTATTTGCTTCGGATTTGCATGTTGACCGGCTTATGAATAATAGGAGAAAAGTTGGGAAAAAAAATCAATTGGAGGGCTAGAGAGATAATTACCTGTTCTGAAAAACCCGATGTCCAAAAAGTACTGAAACTCTGCCGAAATTTTGAAAAAAAAGAGAGTTTTTTTAAAAAAAAAATAATATTTAGTATTGTTTTTATTATGTCAAATCTGCCCGAACTACACCAGTTTGATTCTCACCGGATGTGGGATACGTAGGCAACCCCCATCGGGTCCAACTCCATTTTTGCAAAAATAACCCAAAAAGAACAAAAAATTTTGTCATAAATAAGTAAGGTGATGCCATAGCCAAATGTCCCCAAAAGGGCGCCGGAAGGCTGTTTTTGCAAAAACAGCCACCTATGATCTCTTTTCAAAATTTTGGCCGGTTAGCAAACACAGCCCTAAAATCTTCTTTCCCGAAGTGCTGAAGGGCCGTATTTGTAAAGCCGGGTTTTATTTTTGAAATGAAAAATTTTGAAAAAAAAAAGAATTTTTTTTGATAGCTTTTTCTTGAGTCCAAAGAAATCATGATCCTTTTTAACTAAAATCACCCTAATAAATGTGCAGGATGAGCACAAATGAAAATGAACCCTTCGCAGCTCTTGAGGAAATCCCCGTACAGCTCCATATGTGGTGGAACAACTTAGAAAAAGTCAGTAGAGGGACTGTGTTAAAAGTTTTGGGTGGTCTCATGGGACTTCTAAAAGTCAAGCCGAGGTTGGATGTGATTGAGGCCTTGATACCTTTCTGGGACCCGACTCACAATGTGTTTCACTTTTCTGATTTTGAGCTCACCCCCACGCTGGAGGAAATTGCGGGCTATGCCGGTCTTAGTGGGAACATCAGAAGTCGATACCCGGTGTCACCGAGAACAGTGTCTCCTCACAAGTTCCTATATCTGTTGAGCATTAGTAGGGAGGTTCAGGATGGGAAGTTATCTAAAGGGTTTTGCACTTTCCACTTCTTGTACCAGTGCTATGGCAATCCCCACGGTTTTGAAGCACCGGATACTGGTCTGACCTACATGGGAAACAAAGATAAATGGGAGGCACGGCGGGGTCTGGCCTTTATAGTAGCATTCTTGGGTGTCATTATCTGCCCGAGAAAAGATGGCAACATAGAATTGGGTCTTGTGGGAATGGTCGACGTTATGATTAAGAAAGCCAATGACACCCTTGTTCCAATGATCTTATCTGAGATTTACCGAGCTCTGACCATTTGCCGAGAAGGGGGAAAATTCTTCCAGGGCTGTAACCTACTCCTGCAACTTTGGATGCAAGAACATCTTTGTCATCGTGTGGGGTATATGAGCTACGGTATGACTGGTTTGAATTGCATTGAAGAGTATGAAAACCGAGTGGCGGGTATTGAATTTCCAGAAGGTACAGAGGCTTGGTTTGCGCACTTGGGTTCTTTAACTTCGGATAGAATTGAGTGGACTTTCGGATGGCTCCCTGTCACTGAAGTCATCTACATGTCGGCCGAGGTGTGCTATCTTCTCCTAATAGGTCTCCAGAGCATTCAGCCATATGCTCCTCATCGGGTGCTGCGCCAATTAGGCATGTTTCAAACTATCCCACATGACGAAGATCTCAGCCGACAAGTCATCGAATTGGGCCCAAAAGCTGTATTCCCCGAAGGAAAAGTTCGTCAAATTTGGAATGAGTGCAGATTTCTAGAGCCTAAGACTCTGGTGCGGGATCTATCTCAGGGTGAGGTAGACCCTCATTACATGACTTGGTTCTGCAAAAGGTTTCAAATCCCTCAAGAGCCCGAAAGGCCTGCTAACTGACCCCACGTCCAGCAATTCACTGACTACTCGCGGGAGCAATGGAACTGGTTGACGAAAGAGGCGAGCTATAGGGCCAAGATAAGTAAATTGGAGGGACAAATCAGTGCTCAAATTTGACAATAGTGTCCAAGCTGCTGCCGACGAAGGGGAAAAGAAGAAGCTGGCTCAGGAAAATGAAGCCCTTAAAGCTCAGGTCCATAAGATGAAAATAGATGCTAAAAACCAGGAGAGAAGCCGAGCAGATGAAAGGCTTATAAGTGGTCTTAGAAAGAAAGTAATTGAGTGTCAAGATGACTTAGAAAAATCTGAGGCTAGTCTAGAAAGAGTCCGAGCACAAATGGCAAAGAATGCAGAAGGACGGGTGGAATTTGTGCGGCAGTTGAAAAGAAAATATGAGGGGACAGTCACTGATTTAAAGAGAAAGTTAACTACCCTCGAAAATGAGGCGGCCAAACAAGTTAGGAACTTTAAAGCCAAAAGGGAACATTGCTACGCCTTGATGTCCCAGATGGAGGAAGATATGAAACAGTTGTAGAGTCAAAACCATCATGACACCCAGGTGTTAGAAGCTAGAACTCAGCAAATCGGGCGCTTGCTCCAAGAAAAAGGTATCATCCGGGAGAGGGTTAGAGCAATTGCCGACTACATCGTCGTGAAGTGTCAAGAATGTGAAGACATGACTAGGACCACCTTCTTTGCTGCGGTTATGACATTTGTTCGCCAAAGAATGAGTGATCTGGAGCGTCTTCAAGGGGATCTTGCACATAGGCCCGTGGCAAGACCGAATGATGTCCCACGGGCCCCAGGAGTAGAAGCACTTATGTACTATTGACTTTCATTTATCGAGTCTGTACCTCAGTTGTTGTTTTGAGTATGTTTTTAGTTGTTAAAATTCCAAAAAATAAGTATGTCAAAGTCTTTTGTAATAGAAAAGTTTAGGAGTTTTATTAATGAAAATTGAAAATTCCCAAAAATTGTTTCTTTATTTTTCGTACTTATTTCTTGAACTACGTAATGATCTGATTCATGCGGCGTCATGATACGTAGGCAATCCTCATCGGATCCGGTCATGATTTTGTAAATAACTCAAATAAAAGAGGAATATGCAAGGAAAAAACCGAAAGAAAAAACCAAAAAAAAAAGAGAAAAAAGAGAGAGCCAAAGAAAAAGCAAAAGAATAACGAAAAAAAAAGCAAGAAAAGAGAGAAAAATGGGAATGAGAGGCGAAGCATCAAAGAGCCAAAGTGGAAAGAAAAGAAAATTGTGGAAATAAGCAAGAGCCGGGATGAAACACGCAATCGTTGCGAAACATGTAGAAACACATTTAACTGTATAGGTGCATCACACCCCAATGTGCGATTACCTATGTGTTAATTGCTTCAAACTGACTGGTTTGTTGTCTACTGTTAAGTACATGCTCTATAGTAAGGTGGTTGGTTTTGTGGTACTCTGGCTTCACATCGTTACTTCACAAGGTCGGGAAGCATTAAAATGTCATCTGAGGGTCATCTACCAATGGTTCCTATCCCCGAGGATAGCCCGATCTCGGCCATCCCAACTTCAGAATCGGCCGCTGCTGAGGAAAACAAAATTCTGCGTCTCCGCATGATGGAAATGTGGGATGCCTGGTCCAGTGGTAGGGAACCACCAAGTGCGATCCCTGGATTCCCTGAGCTACTTCCCAGGGCAAGTGGAACCTCCAATGCCATAAGTTACCCGAATACTCCACTTGGATATCCTACCATTTCGGCCCACTTTGCTGGAACACCTTCTAAGGTTCGCCCCCAGGTGTTGGTTTCAGGCGCAGCCTCCAATATATTCACTGCGCCACCTTCTTCAGCCACGGCACAACCCACTTTACCCAGGCCGAGCTTTGATCCATCATCCTTCACCTTTCAAGTACCATCTTTCCCACTGGAACCTACCCAGTTCACTACTAATTCCTACCCTCAGCAACCCCGGTACGAGCTTATCGCGGGACAGGAGAAAACCTCAAAGAACCCTGAACAAGAGGAGATTACCTGAAAAATGAGGAGAATGGAGCAGAGTCTCAAAAATATACAGGGTTTGAGCGGGCAAAAGAGCGTATCCTACGCTGATCTATGTATGTTCCCACATGTGCACTTACCCCTAGGTTTCAAGACCCCAAAGTTCGAAAAGTATGACGGGCATGTGGATCCCATTGCCCACCTCAAGAGGTATTGCAATCAATTGCGAGAGGCCGGTGGAAAAGAGGAGCTCCTCATGGCTTATTTTGGAGAGAGCATGGTCGGTATTGCTTATGAATGGTACATGGATCAGGATATATCTCGGTGGCATATTTGGGACGACCTGGCTCGGGATTTCATCAGGCAGTTTCAGTATAACATCGACATAGCCCCTGACAGGAATTCGTTGTCAAATCTCAAGAAGAAGTCCTCGAAAAGCTTCCGGGAGTATGCTGTCAAATGGCGCGAACAAACGACCAGAGTCAAACCTCCAATGGATGAAACAAAGATGGTTAGTGTTTTTCTTCAAGCCCAAGAGGCTGATTATTATCAGAATATGATGTCTGCGATGGGGAAACCGTTTGCCGAGGCCATAAAAATTGGTGAAATGGTCGAGAATGGGTTAAAAAATANGTCTAAAAACAGGGCGCATATTGAGTCAGTCTGCTATAAGGGCTACCTCCCAAGAAATTCAAGGCGGGTCTGGAGGTGTAGCAAACTGAAAGAAGAAGGAAGAAGTGGCAATGGCAACTTCAAGTGTAAGAAAACCCCGTCCACCCAGACCTTACTTCCCTAAAAGAACCCCACAACATTACTATCCCCATCAGGATGTGTCCTATGCTATGGTTCCTCAGCCATACGTAGTGATGAATGCCCAGCCCTACGTTAGGCCACAACAACAATTCAATCAAAATCGAGCTCCAGTTCCCAGAAATCAACCTCCTCGCCAAGCTCAGTATAATCCTCGACCGCCACAGAACAACTTCCCCTACAATGCCCGTGCCCGAGAACCACCCAGGATGGCAAACTTCACATCCATTGGTGAGTCATATTCCAGCCTTTTCCCCAAATTTGTCCAGATGGGTCTGTTGCAGCCCGTACCCCAAACCAGGCACAATCTAGAATCGCCCTCCTATAGAGCTGGTACTCGATGTGCTTACCATTCAGGGGCGGAAGGGCATGATACAGACGACTGTTGGACCCTGAAAAGGGCTGTGGAAAATCTCATAGAACAAAAGCGAATAGTGCTAAAGGACGAAGACGTTCCTAATGTAACCAACAATCCATTACCTACTCACAACAACGGGCCGATTATTGGAATGATTTGTGAAGATAAAGAGTTTCACCTAGCTCTAAAAGCTATCATTGCCATAGCCGATGTGGAAAAGAAGTCAAAGGCTGCCGTAAAACAAGACAAGGGGGAGAAGAAGAGTAAACCCACCCCTCAAAATACAGAAAAGAAAGTGGAAACCGAAACTGGGGAAGCGCCCTCAAAAGATGCCATTCTTTATGTTCCCCGAGGTCACAAAAAAGAACAAATGTCATTGAGCCCTCCAAGAAGGTTTGAGCTAAACAAGGGATCTAAAATGTACGTGCCTAAAGGGACCTATGTGGTACGGGGGCCAGTAATTTCACCAAGGCTGAATGAGCCTGTGGTTATTGGCCGCGCACCGCAGAGGCCCATGACAGATCGCACTGCCGTCCCATGGAATTACAACAAGGCTGTAGTGACTTACAAAGGAAAAGAAGTCCTGGGAGAAACAAATGAAACTAACCCGGCCGAGAAATACCTCAATCTGGAAGAAGTGAATAATGCCACGAAGAAACGCTTCCCGATCAAGAAACCAGTTAGTGCCGAAGAGGCAGAAGAGTTCTTCCAAAAAATGAAAACGGCAGACTACGAGATAGTTGACCAACTCCGCAAGTCCCCTGCTCAGGTCTCTTTGTTGTCTCTGTTAATGAATTCAACTGAGCATCAGAAGGTGTTGATCAAAACCCTCAATGAAGCTTATGTTCTGATTGAAACCACTGTGGAACAATTGGAAAGGATGGCAGAAAGATTTTTCGCAATCAATCAGATCTCTTTCAGCAAGAATGATTTGCCTCCGGAAGGGGCCGCCCACAACAAAGCCCTTCATCTGACAGTTAAATGTGAGGGTTACTATGTGAAGAGAGTCATGTTGGATGGTGGGTCCGGAGTAGATATTGCCCTCTCTCAACTCTGCAAAGAATGGAGATCGGTACTGAGAGAATCAGGCCCAACAACGTCTGTGTGCGTGCCTTTGATGTCATCAAGAGAGATACCATAGGTGAGATTGATCTGATTCTAACTATTGGTCCGGTGGATTTCGAGGTGACCTTTCAGGTCCTAGACATGCATACTTCCTATAATTTCCTCTTGGGAAGACCTTGGATTCACACAGCAGGGGCTGTACCTTCCACTCTCCACCAGATGGTGAAATTTGAACATGAGGATCAAGAGATTGTAGTCCATGGAGAGGACGAGCAGCCGATTTACCAGGACCCGTCAGTCCCATGTCTCGAAGCTAGGGAAGGAAGTGAACATATAGTCTATCAAGCTTTCGAGGTTGTGGTCGCAGACCATTGTGAAGAAGGAAACCCTTGTCCTCAACCATTTCTCTCAAATGCGTCAATTATGGTTGCCAAGGAAATGATCAGGCATGGTTATAAACCCGAAGGGGCTCGGGACATCATTGCAAGGAATCATTGAACCTATCACTCTGGCTGCTAGCGAGAAGTTATTTGGGGTAGGTTTCCAACCCACACCAGCTGATGAAAAATGGGCAGACAAATGAAAGAATAACGGTTGAGTCTTGCCTCAGCCGATTCCGCATCTTTATAGAACATTTGTCAGGCCTAAGTACAATGAGGAAGAGGAAGATGAGGCCTTCACGGCCGAGGAAATTGAAGAAATCTGTGGGGCTATGAGGCAGATGCTGTATGAATCCCACCGCTGAGGTGCTGCATATGGGGCCCAATGCCAAGTTGCAAAATTTGAAGGCTACTCCTTTCCCAATCTGGCGGGAATCCCGGTAGTCCAGTCCTGCCACCTTTTCTGCATCACGAGTTATTTCAGGGTGTAACTCGGATGTTTTCTTTTAGTTTATTGTCTTTAGTTTCCAATGTAAACCCTGTTATCTTCAAAATTCAATGAAATGAAATCAATATTTCATCGTTCATCTCTCTATTCCTTCTGATTTTGTTACTTTTTCTTATTTCTTCTTTCAGTTCTAATAATGCGGCTTTAAATAACATGACATGCTTGCGGACTTCATGCCAAGATCCAAACACGCTGTCTAATTGTGAAATAATGAACCAAGAACCGGAGTATGATGAAGAAGAGGCTTTTAGGGAAATAAATCGAGAATTGGAACAATTTGAGAATATACCTAAGACGAACTTAAATGATACCGAGCCGGTTAATTTGGGTAGTTCTGAAGAAGTAGAAGAAACCAAGATGAGCATTCACACAGATGAAAAAACCCGGGATGCGTTGATCCAACTTTTGTTCGAATTCAAAGATGTGTTTTCTTGGTCATACGATGACATGCCAGGACTAAGTGTCGATTTGGTGGTCCACAAGTTGCCGACCTACCCCGATTATCCTCCTGTCCAGCAAAAGCAAAGAAATTTCAAAACTGATATCAGTGACAAGATTAAAGAAGAGGTCACAAAACAGTTGAAAGCGGGGGTGATCCGAGTGGTCCGATACACCACATGGTTAGCTAATGTAGTTCCAGTGCCAAAGAAAGACGGGAAAACTCGAGTGTGTGTGGACTACAGAGATCTGAACAAAGCAAGTCCCAAGGATAATTTCCCTTTGCCAAACATCCACATCCTTGTTGATAACTGCACCAAACATAAGATACAGTCCTTCGTGGATTGTTATGCAGGATATCACCAGGTGTTGATGGATGAAGAGGATGCGGAAAAGACAGCTTTCACCACACCCTGGGGCACCTACTGTTACAGGGTCTTGCCTTTTGGTCTGAAGAACGCTGGGGCAACTTATATGAGGGCCACGACTGCCATCTTTCACGACATGATGCACCAAGAAATCGAGGTGTATGTGGACGATGTGATAATCAAATCCAGAACACAGGATGACCATGTTCGGAACCTGAGAAAGTTCTTTGAGCGGCTGCGTAAGTATGATCTGAAACTAAATCCGGCCAAATGTGCATTTGGGGTTCCGTCTGGCAAACTCTTAGGATTTATAGTCAGTCGAAGGGGCATCGAATTAGACCCAACAAAGATAAAGTCTATTCGAGATTTACCCCCATCCAAGAACCAAGAAAGAGGTTATGAGCCTGCTGGGAAGGTTGAACTACATTAGCCGATTCATAGCTCAGTTGACTTCCACATGTGAACCCATCTTCAAGCTGTTAAAGAAAGATGCAGCGATTAAATGGACGGATGAGTGTCAAGAAACCTTTGACAAAATCAAAGAATATCTGTCAAACCCACCAGTCTTGGTCCCACCTGAACCGGGGAGGCCTCTGTTCTTGTACCTGACAGTCTTGGAAAACTCCTTCGGCTGTGTCCTCGGGCAACACGATGTGACCGGAAAGAGAGAACAAGCCATCTACTATCTGAGCAAGAAGTTTACCAGTTATGAAGCCAAGTACACTTTGTTGGAAAGAACTTGCTGCGCCCTGACTTGGGTTGCTCAGAAGCTTAGGCACTACTTGTCGGCCTACACCACCTACCTCATTACCAGGTTAGACCCTCTGAAGTACATATTCTAGAAGCCGATGCCCACAGGGAGGTTAGCAAAATGGCAGATCCTGCTCACTGAATTTGACATAGTCTATGTCACCCGCACGGCAATGAAAGCCCAGGCTTTAGCAGATCACTTGGCCGAAAACCCTATTGACGATGAATATCAGCCATTGAGCACTTACTTCCCGGACAAAGAGGTACATTCAATTGAGGTAACATTCGAAGACACCAATGCTTGGAAAATGTTCTTCGATGGAGCTGTGAACGCAAAAGGCGTTGGAATTGGGGCAATCTTGATCTCACCCACTGGTCAACACTATCCACCCACAGCCCGACTTCGGTTTTTCTGCACAAACAACACTGCCTAGTATTAAGCCTGCATTATGGGTATGAATATGGCAATCGACCAAGATGTCAAAGAACTATTGATCATGGGGGATTCGGACTTGATTATCCGACAAGCTCAGGGAGAATGGGAAACCCGGGATGTCAAGCTTATTCCTTATAGACAACATGTGGAAGATCTTAGCAAGCGGTTCAAGTCACTTAAGTTCAGGTACATTCCTTTTTTTCATAATGAGTTAGCCGATGCACTCGCTACTTTGGCCTCGATGTTGCCATATCCAGGCAATCTCCACATTGACTCATTGGAGATCCAAATCCGAGAAAGGCATGGTTACTGCAATACGGTTGAGCTGGAACCAAATGTCCAGCCATGGTATCATGATATCAAGAGTCTGAAAATGAAAGAATATCCCGATCAAAAGAGAACCATTAGAAGGCTTGCCGGCAGCTTCTTCTTGAGTGGTGAAGTCTTATACAAAAGGACTCCGGATCTCAATTTGTTAAAATGTGTTGACGCCGAAGAGGCCGGAAGAATCATATATGAAGTGCACGCAGGAGTGTGTGGACCCCACATGAATGGGTACATTTTGGCAAAGAAAATCCTCCGAGTAGACTATTACTGGATGACTATGGAAAAAGATTGCTTCAGTTTTGTCCGAAAATGTAGACTTCGTGCACTCCAATCTCATCTGCCGTTTCGGTATTCCTACAACTATCATTACGGATAATGCTGCAAATTTGAATAGTCACTTGATGAGGGAGATATGTGAGCAGTTTAAGATCACGCATCGGAATTCTACTCCTTATCGGCCCAAAGCCAATGGTGATGTCGAAGCAGCAAACAAAAACATCAAGAAGATTCTGAGAAAGATGATCCAAAGTTCCAGGCAATAGCATGAAAAGTTGCCGTTTGCATTGTTGGGATATCGCACAACTATGCGTACATCAGTCGGAGTAACCCCGTATCTTTTGGTTTACGGCACTGAAGCCGTAATACTTGCCGAAGTTGAAATCCCTTCTCGTCGAATCATTGCTGAAGATGAAATTGAGGACAGTGAGTGGGTCAAAACCCGTCTGGAACAGTTAACCCTGATTGATGAAAAGCGAATGGCCGCAGTCTGCCACGGGCAGTTGCACAAAGAATGGCCCGTGCCTACAACAAGAAAGTGCAACCTAGAAACTTTGAAGTGGGGCAACTCGTTTTAAGGCGTATTCTTCCCCATCATCAGGAAGCAAAAGGAAAGTTTGCTCCTAACTGGAAAGGCCCACATTATCAGAAAATTGTTGCCAAGAGGGGCGTTATACCTGGGAGACATCGAAGGAAATGACCCCGAAACAGCTGTAAATGCAGACGCAGTCAAAAGGTACTATGTCTAGTCTTTCTACAACAACAAAATTATCCAATTGGGATGACGAAGGCTTTCATTCTCGCTACCCCAAACACTCCAATCCTTTGCTAACTCTTTGAGCCGATTACCTTTATTTCATTACCCTCTTTGGAACTTGAAGACGTTTTTAAAAAAAAAAAGAAAAAGAAAAACAACAAAACAACAAAAACAAAATATTTCCCTGAACTACGTTCGACTTGATTCCGAAAGGATACTTAGGCAGCCTCTCCCTGGGGTTCAGTCATACCAAAACAAAAATCCAATTTCCCCCAAAAAGTGAAACTGGGGCAGATGTTATAATGGTTCGGCGATGATCCCGCCTGAAAGTTTCCAAAGTTGTAATTCGATCCAAGTTATTTTTACCCAAACCTTGTTCAAGTCTTTCCGATCAATCGGTGAAAGGTTTTCAAAATCAGAGAACGTAGTTGTTTGGATCCGATGCAATCAAGATGAGAGAAATAAAATGAGAGTCTTATTGGTGAAAACCCACGGGCACCATAAGTCAACGGTGAGCAGAGAAATCGAAAATGAGAGAGTTTTGTTAGTGAAAACTCGTAAAGAGCACTATAAGGCGACGGTGAGAAGAGAAATGAGAGAGGTCAATTGGCGAAAACCCGCAAAGGGCGCCGTTGATCGAAAAGAAGGAATCCCTCACCACCATTGGCAATGAAAGAGTCCTGAAAAGGTTTCTCGATTTTAAAACATGGGTCGCAATGGGTTTATGAGAAGTTGGATAGTTGGGAAGATCGGGCATCCAGTCCAAGAAGCATGTCATGTCTATTGGAGTCTGCATGCACTCCAGATAAGTCCTTCTTTCCTCCCCGAAAGGGACACTTATCCTTAAATTCACTTTCTTGTCCTTTATTTACTTTTCTTTGAATCCCTTTCGGTCTAACTCTGTTCCGAAACTAATACAAAGAAAAGGTGGCAAGATTGATTTTACAGGGTTCTGCTTTAATGAAATCCAAGTCCAAAGAAAAGTACCCAGCCTCAGTGGGTGCATCAAGTCGATCCCGACTGGCCATGATGGCCGATGCTCTGAAATCAAAGTTATTGAAAATAAAAAGAAATCCAAAGTCAAAAGCCCCTAGAGGCAGAATAAGGTGAAAGGACCAAAGCCCCACACAGGTGAACCGTCATCTGGAAAGTTTGGAAAGTTGAGTTCCTCGGTTTTAGGAGAGATATCAATCTTCAGAGAGGCCAGCAAGCAGTAGAGGTTCTCACCAAAAGAGTTGGGCCGAGATCAAGTGATCAAAAACAATCAAGGCCACAAACCAACCAGCATCTCAAACTAACAATTGTTCTTTGTTTGACAAATTTGAAACAGGTGCAATCCAAAGCAACCGTGCAAGAGGCAGGTGCAACAAAAAAAGGAAAAAGAAATGGGCAAGTGCTAGTAACAGCTTTGCAGCAACAATCCATAAAAAGGGAAGTCCCCTCCAAGTTCTTTTTCCCGCATTTACTCATTCCATGAAATAAAAAAAGAAGAGAAAGGAAAAAAAATGAAAAAAAAATGGTAGCTTAGAATCCCCAATCTCAATTTTTACGCTTTGTCAACATAGGGTCTCCACTCCCTATTTGAGATATTTTTAGACATAGGGTCTCCATCCCCTAGTCGCCTTTTGCCAATATAGGGTCTCCACTCCCTAGTTGAGATTATTTTTAGACATAGGGTCTCTATCCCCTAGTCGCCTTTTGCCAACATAGGGTCTCCAATCCCTAGTTGAGATTATTTTTAGACATAGGATCTCCATCCCCTAGTCGCCTTTTGCAAACATAGGGTCTCCAATCCCTAGTTGAGATTAATTTTAAACATAGGGTCTCCATCCCCTAGTCGCCTTTTGCCAACATAGGGTCTCCAATCCCTAGTTGAGATTATTTTTAGACATAGGGTCTCCATCCCCCAGTCGCCCTTTTGCCAACATTAGGGTCTCCAATCCCTAGTTGAGATTATTTTTAGACATAGGGTCTCTACTCCTAGCGCCTTTTGCCAACATAGGGTCTCCAATCCCTAGTTGAGATTATTTTTAAACATAGGGTCTCCATCCCCTAGTCGCCCTTTTGCCAACATAGGGTCTCCACTCCCTAGTTGAGATTAATTTAGACACAGGGTCTCTATCCCCTAGTCGCCTTTTGCCAACATAAGGTCTCCACTCCCTAGTTGAGAATATTTTAGACATAGGGTCTCTACTCTCTAGCGCCTTTTGCCAACATAGGGTCTCCAATCCCTAGTTGAGATTTTTTTAGACATAGGGTCTCCACTCCCTAGTCGCCTTTTGCCAACATAGGGTCTCCAATCCCTAGTTGAGATTATTTTTAGACATAGGGTCTCCACTCCCTTGTCGCCTTTTGCAAACATAGGGTCTCCACTCCCTAGTTGAGATTATTTTAGACATAGGGTCTCCACTCCCTAGTCGCCTTTTTCCAACATAGGGTCTCCACTCCCTAGTTGAGATTATTTTGGACATAGGGTCTCCACTCCCTAGTCACCTTTTGCCAACATAGGGTCTCCACTCCCTAGTTGAGATTATTTTAGACATAGGGTCTCCACTCCCTAGTCGCCTTTTGCCAACATAGGGTCTCCACTCCCTAGTTGAGATTTTAGACATAGGGTCTCCACTCCCTAGTCGCTTTTGCCAACATAGGGTTGTCACACCTCCTTTTGCACTACACCACCCCCGGAAGGATAGTGTATGATGGAGTATTTCCACTTTAAGTGACATTATTCGAAATGGGATTATTTATTTATCAGAGTCGCCACTTGGGATAATTTATTTGGTGTCCCAAGTCACCGGTTTATTTTGAGTCCCAAATCGAGGAAATTTTCGACTTTCCAAGTGATGTCTGCAAACCAGAAATTCTGACCAAGGAATTCTGTTAACACGGGGGAAGGTGTTAGGCACCCCCGGATTCCGTGGTTCTAGCACGGTCGCTTAAACTATCATAATTGGCCTATTATCTGATTTTAATACATGTTTCAACCTATAGTGCAATTTTAAATTACTTACCGCTTTTAATTAACTTTAAGGAAAATTGAACGTCGTCTAAAACGTGTCTTTGGGTTGCGTGACATGAAATGCACCCGCAATCTGGAATACATTTTATTCAACGTTTTAGGATTTGGATTTGGGTCACATGAAATGCACACCCGAATTTAGGAATGTATATTATTAAAAGACGCGCCTAAAGCAGCTAACGCATTGTTAATTTTGCGAGGGCCATGAAAATTCTCTAAATGGCACGCCTTGAATCTAAATATTTTAAAGAAATAATTATACGAGGGCCACACATTTATCGTATTATTTGGCGCGGCGCACCTCAATTTTATTTTAAAGGATGTCCTAACTAAGATTCGGGAAGGCCATGAACTATTATTATCTATTATGGTTCGTCTCTATTCTAAATAAAGGACTTAAATAATTAACACTAGTTATAATTAGAGTCTAGTTAATTAATTAAAGGTTTTCGCGGGAGAAAATTATTTATTTTTAGTCGAAAGGGGTGGCTAGGCCCAAGACAAATAAACCGACAGCCTAATGAGCAAGAAAAAATATTTGAAAAAAAAGATGACAAGTTTGGGCCTCCAAGATCAAGTCCAGATTCAAACAAGGACAACTTCAATTGTTGAAGAGGTCCTTAGTTCGAATCTGCCACTTAGCTTGGAGGGCCCAAAGCTCGTATTTTAATTTTGTTAAAAAAAAGAAGAAAACATTAACCCAGAAAAATAATGATCCAGAACTGTCACGACCCGGATTTCCCACCTTCGGGAGTCGTGATGGCGCCTACTGATGAGAGCTAGGCAAGCCAACCCTTAACTACCTTTAGCATTAACCAAATTACTTCTTTTAACAATTATCAGTAATATCATGAAAACAGCGGAATAAAGTAAATAAGCGGAAGTCTTAAATTAACGAATCCGAACAACAATGCGGAAACTCAACATAAATCTCTACCCAAGAACTGGTGTCACATACTCACGAACTACTAGGAGTGCTAAATACAACCGTTTGAAAGAAAATGTAACTGTTTGTCTCGAAATACATGAGATAACAGACTAAAATAAAAGATAGAAGAGACGCCGAGCCTGCGGACGCCTGCAAGGCTACCTCGGTGTCTCGCTGGACTGAAGGCTAACTCCCGTGCTACTGCAACTGCTGTCCAACACCTGGATCTGTGCAAAAGAGCACAGAGTGTTGTATCAGCACAACCGACCCCATGTGCTGGTAAGTGTCTGGCCTAACCCCGACGAAGTAGTGACGAGGCTAGGACCAGACTCCAGATAACCTGTGCAGATATATATACAAGTACCACAGAGAAATAGCAAGAATAAACAATTTAAGCTGGGGAAGGGAGCATGCTTCAGGGGTAACAGATAGAAATAAAATATCAGGAATAATAGAGCGTACATCTACAATTTAACTTCTAGCAATAAATGAAGAGATAAGGCAAATTACATATTCGACTCATCTTGTTGCAGGCGTGCAACCTGATCCCATTTCTCAATATCTCGCTCCCATTTCAATATCACTCGTGGTAGGCGTACCACCCGCTCCCATTTCAATATCACTCGTGGTAGGCGTACCACCCGCTCCCATTTCAATATCACTTGTGGTAGGCGTACCACCCGCTCCCATTTCAATATCACTTGTGGTAGGCGTACCACCCGCTCCCATTTCAATATCACTTGTGGTAGGCGTACCACCCGCTCCGTTTACTTTCAATACAATATACAATACAATCCCGGTAAGGGAACAATCAAATTAATAATCTTCCCGGCAAGGGAACTATAACAACAAGTCAAACATCCCGACAAGGGAGAGTCGGCTATAACCAATCCTATTCAACTTCTTCTTGGCACAACTAATACCAATATTCAGTCACAACTTTCATAGGATCAAACAAGGGTACACAATTATCAAATTAAGACTCACGGTCCTGCTCGACACCGACGCATGGATACTCGTCACTATGCCCATACGTCGTACTCAACACAAAACAAGTAGCAATTAGGACTCAACTCCTAATCCCTCAAGCTAGGGTTAGACCGAACACTTACCTCGATGCTTTGAACTCAACTCAAGCCTCAACTATAGCTTTACCCCGTGATTCCACCTCCAATCCGCTCGAATCTAGTCACAAGTCACTTAATTACTTTAATAAACACTAAATGAATCAATTTGAATGCATAAAAATGAATTTCCCAAAGTTTTTTCCAAAAATTCCAAAATCGCCCCCGGGCCCACGTGGTCAAAACTCGAGGTTCGAACCAAAACCCGGTTACCCATTCCCCCACGAACCCAAATATGTGATTTGTTTTGAAATCGGACCTCAAATTGAGGTCCAAATCCCCAATTTTAGAAAAACCTAAGTTCTACCCAAAACCCCCAATTTCACACATGAAAATCCTTGATTTTAAGTTGAAAACATGTTAAATGATGTTAATGATTGAAAGAAATGAGTAAAAATCAACTTACAATTGATTTGGAAGAAGGTTTGTTCTTGAAAAATCGCCTAAAGGAGTTGTGTTTTAAAAATGGGGTGAAAATGTCTTAAAAATCGACTAAGTATGAAAAATGCAGGTTGCAAATATGGGAATTCCGAACAAAGTTTGGGAATTGCGAACTGGGAATTGCGAAAAAAGTTTGGGAATTGCAAACTGGGAATTGCGTACAAAGTTTGGGAAATGCAAACAAGCCCGGGAATTGCGAGAAAAGTTTGGGAAATGCGAAGCCTGGTAATTGCGAACAAAGTTTGGGAAATGCGAACAAGCCTGGGAATTGCAAGAAAAGTTTGGGAAATGCGAAGCCTGGTAATTGCGAACAAAGTTTGGGAAATGCGAACAATCCTGGGAATTGCGAGAAAAGTTTGGAAAATGCGAAGCCTGCAGGCCTGCAATTCCTTAAGTCCAAAATTTCACCCCGTGGCCTATCCAAAACTCACCCGAGCCCACGGGGCTCCAAACCAAACATACACACAACCTCAAAAATATCCTACGGACTTATTTGCGCGATCAAATCGCCAAAATAACATCATAAACATCGAATTAAGCCTCAAAATCCATGATTCCTTCCAAATTTTCATAAAACATCAAATTTCCATTTTAAGTCCGAAACACGTCAAACGACGTCCGTTTTCAACCAAACTTTACAGAAAGTGCTTAAATCATATATAAGACTTGTACCGGGTGCCGGAACCAAAATACGGGCCCGATACCATAGTCTTCTAATCAAATTTCATTTCCAATTTCCTTAATTATTTCCAGAAAACAATTTCACACAAAAATTCATTTGTCGGGCTTGGGACCTCGGAATTTGATTTCGGGCATACGCCCAAGTCCCATATTTTCCTACGGACCCTCCGGGACCGTCAAATCACGGGTCCGGGTCCGTTTACCCAAAATGTTGACCGAAGTCAAATTTATTCATTTTAATATCAAAATTTAGCATTTTTCTCACAGAATTCATATTTAAGCCTTCCGGCTACGCGCCCGGACTGCGCACGCAAATCGAGGCAACCCTAAATGAGGTTTTCAAGGCCTCGAAAGTACAGAATGGGTAAGAAAATAGGTGATGACCCTTTGGGTCGTCACATTCTCCACCTCTAAAACAACCGTTCGTCCTCGAACGGACAAAAGAAAGAAGTACCTGAGTCGGGAAAAAGATGAGGATAATGGCTCCGCATATCGAACTCGGACTCCCAGGTCGATGCCTCAGGAGGCTGACCTCTCCACTGAACACGAACAGAAGGAAAACTCTTGGATCTCAACTGACGAACCTGCCGGTCTAGAATAGCTACCGGCTCCTCCTCATAAGACAAATCCTTGTCCAACTAGACAGTGCTGAAATCTAACACGTGGGCTGGATCGCCGTGATACCTCCGAAGCATGGACACATGAAACACTGGATGCACGTCTAATAAGCTCGGCGGCAAAGCAAGTCTATAAGCCACCTCTCCCTCTCGATCAAGAATCTCAAACGGGCCAATGAACCTAGGGCTAAGCTTTCCCTTCTTCCCAAATCTCATCACGCCTTTCATAGGCGACACTCGGAGCAATACCCGCTCACCAACCGTAAAAGCCACATCACGAACCTTGCGGTCTGCATAACTCTTTTGCCTAGACTGAGCTGAACGAAGCCTATCCTGAATGATCTTGACCTTGTCCAAGGCCTCCTGAACCAAATCTGTACCCAACAACCGAGCCTCTCCCGGCTCAAACCATCCAACTGGAGACCGACACCGCCTACCATATAAAGCCTCATAAGGAGCCATCTGGATGCTCGACTGGTAGCTGTTGTTGTAGGCAAACTCCGCTAAAGGCAAAAACTGATCCCACGAGCCTCCAAAGTCAATAACACAAGCTCGAAGCATATCCTCTAGAATCTGAATAGTCCGCTCGGACTGACCGTCCGTCTGGGGATGAAATGCTATGCTCAACTCGACCCGTGTGCCCAACTCTCGCTGAACTGCTCTCCAGAAGCGCGAGGTAAACTGCGTACCCCGGTCCGAAATGATAGATACGGGCACACCATGAAGGCGAACAATCTCCCGAATGTAGATCTCAGCCAACCTCTCAGAAGAATAGGAGACTGCCACAGGAATGAAATGTGCTGACTTGGTCAGCCTATCAACAATAACCCATACTGCGTCGAATTTTCCTCCGAGTCAGCGGAAGTCCAGTAACGAAGTCCATAGTAATCCGCTCCCACTTCCACTCGGGAAGCTCAATCCGCTG
>NC_031990.1:23207675-23221649 GCF_001879085.1 Nicotiana attenuata
AATAAATCTCGGCAAGGGCACAACATCAATAATCTCAACGTCCCGGCAAGGGAAAATAACCAACAAGCAACAATATCCCGGCAAGGAAATAATTTAAATACTATTTCTCTTTCTTTTACTTTTATTTCATATTTCACTTTACCACTTGAGCCAATGCTCCAAAGGGTTCAACCATTTAATATACGCTCACAATTGCAATATAACTTGAGCCAGGGCTCCTAGATGTTCATAGGTCACAATTTCCTTTCACAAGCTTTCCACAACAATTAGGAATCATCACCAAGGTAAGAGAAATACAACAAAATCAAGATATTCATAATTTAAGGACTCACGGTCATGCTAGACACGAACGCATAGATACTCGTCACCATGCCTATACGTCGTACTCAACAATCACCACATAGCAAATCAGACTCAACTCCTAATCCCTCAAGCTAGGGTTAGACCAAACACTTACCTCGATGCTTTGAATTCAACTCAAGTCTCAATTATGGCTTTACTCCTCGATTCCACCACCAATCCGCTCGAATCTAGTCACAAGTTACTTAATTATATCAATAAACGCTAAATGAATCAATTTGAATGCATAAAATGAATTTCCTAAAGTTTTACCCAAAAATTCCAAAATCGCCCCCGGGCCCACGTGGTCAAAACCCGAGGTTCGAACCAAAATCCGGCTACTCATTCCCTCACGAACCCAAATATATGATTTGTTTTGAACTCGGACCTCAAATTGAGGTCCAAATCCCCAATTTTAGAAAAACCTAGGTTCTACCCAAAACCCCCAATTTTCACCCATGAAAATCATTGATTTTAAGTTGAAAACATGTTAAATGATGTTAATGATTGAAAGAAATGAGTAAAATCAACTTACAATTGAATTGGAAGAAGGTTTGTTCTTGAAAAATCGCCCAAGAAGTTTGTGTTTTGAAAGAATGTTGAAAATGGTTCAAAATTCGGCTAAGTGTAAAATATGCAGGTTGCAGATGTGGGATTTGCGAACTGAGGTTCGCAATTGCGAACCCCGACCTGGTATGGGATTTGCGAAGTCATGTCCGCATTTGCGAACACTGGGCAAAAATAAGAGCATCGCATTTGCGACAATTATGTCGCATTTGCGAAACAGCAGACATCGCATTTGCGAGCCTCTATGTCGCATTTGCGACTGGCTCCACATCGCATTTGCGAACCAGATGATCGCATTTGCGACACAATGCAGGATTCCCCCTTCTCGCATTTGCGATCAATGGCTCGCATTTGCGAGCTCGCATTTGCGAGAACTTCTTCGCAAATGCGAAGATACCAGAATTGAAATGCCAAATTTTCACAAAGGTTAAAAATGCACTCACGGCCTATCCAAAATTCACTCGAGCCCTCGGGGCTCCAAACCAAACATACACACAACCTCAAAAACATCTACGGACTTATCCGTGCGATTAAATCGCTAATATAACATCATAAACATCAAATTAAGCCTCAAAATCCATGATTTCTTCCAAATTTCATAAAACATCAAACTTTCCATTTTAAGTCTGAAACACGTCAAATGACGTCCGTTTTCAACCAAACTTTACAGAAAGTGCTTAAACCATATATAAGACCTGTACCGGGTGCCGGAACCAAAATACGGGCCCGATACCAACACGTTCTAATCAAATTACATTTTCAATTTCCTTAAATATTTTCAGAAAACAATTTTACTCAAAAATTCATTTCTCGGGCTTGGGACCTCGGAATTCGATTCCGGGCATACGCCCAAGTCCCATATTTTCCTACGGACCCTCCGGGACCTTCAAATCACGGGTCCGGGTCCGTTTACCCAAAATGTGAACCTAAGTCAAATTTATTCATTTTAATATCAAAACTTAGCATTTTTCACAGAAATTCATATTTAGACTTTTCGGCTACGCGCCCGGACTGCGCACGCAAATTGAGGCGACCCTAAATGAGGTTTTCAAGGCCTCAGAAGCACAGAATGAATACGAAAACAAGTGATGACCCTTTGGGTCGTCACATTCTCCACCTCTAAAATAACCGTTCATCCTCGAACGGACAGAAGAAGAAAGTACCTAAGTCGGGGAAAAGATGAGGATAACGGCTCCGCATATCGGACTCGGACTCCCAGGTCGATGCCTCTGGAGGCTGGCCTCTCCACTGAACACGAACAGAAGGGAACTCTTGGATCTCAACTGACGAACCTGCCGGTCCAAAATAGCTATCGGCTCCTCCTCGTAAGATAAGTCCTTGTCCAACTGGACAGTGCTGAAATCTAACACGTGGGCTGGATCGCCGTGATACCTCCGAAGCATGGACACATGAAACACTGGATGCACGGCTGATAAGCTCGGCGGCAAAGCAAGTCTATAAGCCACCTCTCCCACTCGATTAAGAATCTCAAACGGACCAATGAACCTAGGGCTAAGCTTGCCCTTCTTCCCAAATCTCATCACGCCCTTCATAGGCGACACTCGGAGCAATACTCGCTCGCCAATCATAAAGGCCACACCTCGAACCTCACGGTCTGCATAACTCTTTCACCTGGACTGAGCTGAACAAAGCCTATCATGAATGATCCTGACCTTGTCCAAGGCCTCCTGAACCATATCCGTACCCAACAACCGAGCCTCTCCCGGCTCAAACCATCCAATCGGAGATCGGCACCGCCTACCATATAAAGCCTTATAAGGAGCCATCTGAACGCTCGACTGGTAACTGTTGTTGTAGGCAAACTCTGCTAAGGGCAAAAACTGATCCCACGAACCTCCAAAGTCAATGACACAATCTCGGAGCATATCTTCCAAAATCTGAATAGTCCACTCGGACTGACCGTTCGTCTGGGGATGAAATGTTGTGCTCAACTCAACCCGTGTGCCCAACTCTCGCTGAACTGCTCTCCAAAAGCGCGAGGTAAACTGCGTACCCCGGTCCGAAATGATAGATACGGGCAATCCATGAAGACAAACAACCTCCCGAATGTAGATCTCAGCTAACCTCTCGGATGAATAGGAGACTGCCACAGGAAAGAAATGCGCTGACTTCCTACTCAATGCATCGGCCACCACATTGGCCTTTCCCGGATGATATAGAATGGTGATGTCATAATCCTTCAACAACTCCAACCACCTCCTCTGCCTCAAATTCAACTCCTTTTGCTTGAAAAAATACTACAGACTCTTGTGATCCATGAACACCTCTCATGCCACGCCATACAGATAAAGACTCCAAATCTTCAATGCGTGAACTATGGCTGCCAACTCCAAATCATGAACCTGATAGTTCTTCTCATGAATCTTCAACTGCCTCGAAGCATAGGCAATGACCTTTCCATCCTGCATCAACACTGCTCCAAGCCCAACACGGGAAGCATCACAATAGACTGTATAGGGCCCTGAACCTGTGGGCAAAACCAACACTGGTGCCGTAGTCAGAGCTGTCTTGAGCTTCTGAAAGCTCGCCTCACACTCATCCGACCATCTGAACTGGGCACCCTTCTGGGTCAATCTGGTCATCGGGGCTGCAATGGATGAAAACCCCTCCACGAACTGCCGATAGTAGCCTGCCAACCCCAAGAAACTCCGGATCTCTCTAGCTGATGCTGGTCTAGGCCAGTTCTTGACTGCATCTATCTTCTTTGGGTCCACCTGAATACCCTCTACTGATACAACATGACCCAGAAATGCAACTGAGCTCAACCAGAACTCATATTTGGAGAATTTAGCGTATAACTAACTATCCCTCAGAGTTTGAAGAACCACTCTAAGGTGCTGCTCGTGCTCCTCCTGGCTACGGGAATATATCAATATATCATCAATGAACACTATCATGAATGAATCCGAATAAGGCCTGAACACTCAGTTCATCAAGTCCATGAAAGCTGCTGGGGCATTTGTCAACCCGAATGACATAACCAAAAACTCATAATGCCCGTACCGAGTGCGGAAAGTTGTCTTAGGGACATCGGATGCCCTAATCCTCAACTGATGGTAGCCAGATCTCAAGTCAATCTTGGAAAATACCTTGGCACCCTGAAGCCGATCAAACAAATCATCAATCCTCGACAGCGGATACTTATTCTTGATTGTTACCTTGTTCAATTGTCGGTAATCAATACACATTCTCATTGACCCATCCTTCTTCTTGACAAATAACATCGGCGCACCCCAAGGCGAAACACTAGGTCTAATGAAACCCTTCTCAAGCAAATCCTGCAACTGGTCGTTTAACTCTTTCAACTCCGACGGGGCCATACGATATGACGGAATAGAAATGGGATGAGTGCCCGGAGCCAAATCAATGCAAAAATCAATATCTCTGTCGGGTGGCATACCCGGCAGGTCTGAAGGGAAAACATCAGGAAACTCCTGGACAATGGGCACAGAATCAATAGAAGGGACCTCAGCACTAGTATCACGAACATAAGATAAATAAGCCAAACACCCCTTCTCGACCATACGCCGAGTCTTCACATACGATATTACACTGCGGGTAGAATGACCTGGAGTCCCTCTCCACTCTAAATGAGGCATACCCGGTAAAGCTAAGGTCACAGTCTTGGCATAGCAGTACAAGATAGCGTGATAGGGTGATAACAAGTCCATCCCCAATATGATATCAAAGTCGACCATATCAAAAAGCAACAGATCTACACGAGTCTCCAGACTCCCAATCACCACAACACAAGAGCGATGGACTCGATCGACCATGATGGAATCACCCACCGGCGTAGACACATAAACAAGAATACCCAATGCATCACTAGGAATGATCAAATACGGGGCAAAATAGGATGACACATACGAATATGTAGACCCCGGATCAAACAACACTGAAGCATCTCTATCACAAACCAGAACCGTACCTGTAATAACTGCATCTGAAGCCTCTGCCTCGGGCCTGGCCTGAAGAGCATAACATCGGGGCTGGGCCCCACCACTCTGATCTACCTCTCTGGGACGGCCTGCTGCTGGCTGGCCTCCACCTCTGGCGGTCTGAGCTCTACCTCTATGACCTCTACCTCTACCTCTAGTACCTCTACCCCTGCACCGTGAGAAACCTGGAGTGCTGACTGAAAAGGCCTAGGAGGATGGCCCCTGTCATACGAATCTCTGCCTCCAGACGAGGCACCACTTAATCGGCCTGACTGACGGGGTCTCTTATCTGCCTTGTGACCACCCCCCTGTGACAATACCATCTCAATCCTCCGGGCCACATTGGCCGCCTCCTGAAAGGATATCTCGCTCCCAGTCTCTCTAGCCATCTGGAGACGAATAGGCTGAATGAGTCCATCAATAAACCATCTCCCTCTCTCCTTCTCAGTGGGAAGTATAACAAGAGCATGGCGAGCCAAATCAATTAACCTGGTCTCGTACTGGGTGACTGTCATGGATCCCTGATGGAGACACTCGAACTGCCTCCGATTGGCCTCTCGCTGTGTAATAGGGAGAAACTTCTCCAGAAATAAATGTCTGAACTGCTCCCAGGTCAAGGATGGAGATCCTGCTGGTCTAGCAAAACAATAATCCCTCCACCAAGTCTTGGCGGATCCAGACAACCGAAATGTAGCAAAATCGACCCCATTGGTCTCAACAATACCCATGTTCCGAAGAACCTCGTAACAACTATCCAGATAATCCTGGGGATCCTCAGTATATGCACCGCTGAATGTAGTAATGAAGAGCTTGGTAAACCTATCCAATCTCCACAAAGCATTGACAGACATAGCTGCTCCATCACCGGCCTGGGCTACCATGCCCGACTGAGCTGCTCCAACCGGATGAACTGCTGGAGTCTGAGTCTGGGGAGCTACCTATTCCGGAGTTCGAGTAGCAGGAGTCTGGGCCCCTCCTCCAGCCTGAGAGACGGCTGGTGCCACAAGAAGCAATCCTGCTCGGGTAACACTCTCCATAAGACCCACCAATCGGACTAGAGGGTCCTGAAGAACTGGGGTAGCAATAAACCCCTTTGGGACGTGAGCTGGGCCCACCGGAACTGCTGGGGCTGGGGCCAGAACCTCCTCGTCAAAGTCAACCTGAGGCTCCGCCACTGGTGCTGCTGCTCGGGGCTGAGCTCTGCCCCTACCTCGGCCTCTGGCACGGCCTCGGCCTCATCCCCTGCCCCTAGCGGGAGCTGCCTGGGGCTCGGACCACTGATCAAAAAATGAGGAAGCGCGTGTTCTCGCCATCTGCGAAAGAACAGAGTAGAAATTCAATTAGCATTGAGAAACCAAACCGCACGACAAGAAAGAACAAATGTGAAACTTTTCCTAACTCGGTAGCCTCTGGGGGATAAATACGGACGTCTCCGTACCGATCCCTCAGACTCTACTAAGCTTGTTCGTGAGTTGTGAGACCTATGGAACCTAGAGCTCTGATACCAACTTGTCACGACCCGAATTTCCCACCTTCGGGAGTCGTGATGGCGCCTACTGATGAGAGCTAGGCAAGCCAACCCTTAACTACCTTTAGCATTAACCAAATTACTTATTTTAACAATTATTAGTAATATCATGAAAATAGCAGAATAAAGTAAATAAGTGGAAGTCTTAAATTAACGAATCTGAACAATAATGCGGAAACTCAAAATAAATCTCTACCTAAGAACTGGTGTCACATACTCACGAACTACTAGGAGTGCTAAATACAATCGTTTGAAAGAAAACGTAACTGTTTGTCTCGAAATACATGAGATAACAGACTGAAATAAAATATAGAAGAGACGCCGGGCCTGCGGACGCCTGCAAGGCTACCTTGGTGTCTCGCTGGACTGAAGGCTAACTCCCGCGCTACTGCAGCTGCTGTCCAACACCTGGATCTGTGCAAAAGAGCACAGAGTGTAGTATCAGCACAACCGACCCAATGTGCTGGTAAGTGTCTGGCCTAACCCCGGCGAAGTAGTGACGAGGCTAGGACCAGACTCCAGATAACCTGTGCAGATATATATACAAGTACCACAGAGAAATAGCAAGAATAAACAATTTAAGCTAGGGAAGGGAGCATGCTTCAGGGGTAACAGATAGAAATAAAATATCAGGAATAATAGAGCGTACATCTACAGTTTAACTTCTAGCAATAAATGAAGAGATAAGGCAACTTTCATATTCAACTCATCTTGTTGCAGGCGCGCAACCCGATCCCATTTCTCAATATCTCGTGGTAGGCATACTACCCGCTCCCATTTCAATATCACTCGTGGTAGGCGTACCACCCGCTCCCATTTCAATATCACTCGTGGTAGGCGTACCACCCGCTCCCATTTCAATTTCACTTGTGGTAGGCGTACCACCCGCTCCCATTTCAATATCACTTGTGGTAGGCGTACCGCCCGCTCCCATTTCAATATCACTCGTGGTAGGCGTAACACCCGCCCCCATTTCAATTTCACTCGTGGTAGGCGTACCACCCGCTCCCATTTCAATATCACTTGTGGTAGGCGTACCCGCTCCCATTTCAATTTCACTTGTGGTAGGCGTACCACCCGCTCCCTTTACTTTCAATACAATACACAATACAATCCCGGCAAGGGAACAATCAAATTAATAATCTTCCCGGTAAGGGAAATATAACAACAAGTCAAACATCCCGACAAGGGAGAGTCGACTATAACCAATCCTATTCAACTTCTTCTTGGCACAACTAATACCAATATTCAGTCACAACTTTCATAGGATCAAACAAGGGTACACAATTATCAAATTAAGACTCACGGTCATGCTCGACACTGACGCATGGATACTCGTCACCATGCCTATACGTCGTACTCAACACAAAACAAGTAGCAATTATGACTCAACTCCTAATCCCTCAAGCTAGGGTTAGACCGAACACTTACCTCGATGCTTTGAACTCAACTCAAGCCTCAACTATAGCTTTACCCCGTGATTCCACCTCCAATCCTCTCGAATCTAGTCACAAGTCACTTAATTACTTTATTAAACACTAAATGAATCAATTTGAATGCATAAAAATGAATTTCCCAAAGCTTTTCCCAAAAATTAAAAAATCGCCCCCGGGCCCACTGGTCAAAACCCGAGGTTCGAACCAAAACCCGGTTACCCATTCCCCCACGAACCCAAATATGTGATTTGTTTTGAAATCGGACCTCAAATTGAGGTCCAAATCCCCAATTTTAGAAAAACATAAGTTTTACCCAAAACCCCCAATTTCACCCACGAAAATCCTTGATTTTAAGTTGAAAACATGTTAAATGATGTTAATGATTGAAAGAAAGGAGTAAAAATCAACTTACAATTGATTTGGAAGAAGGTTTGTTCTTGAAAAATCGCCCAAAGGAGTTGTGTTTTGAAAATGGGGTGAAAATGTCTTAAAAATCGACTAAGTATGAAATATGCAGGTTGCAGATATGGGAACTGCGAAAAAAGTTTGGGAATTGCGAACTGGGAATTGCGAAAAAAGTTTGGGAATTGCGAACAAAGTTTGGGAAATGCGAACAAGCCTGGGAATTGTGAGAAAAGTTTGGGAAATGCGAAGCCTAGTAATTGCAAACAAAGTTTGGGAAATGCGAACAAGCCTGGGAATTGCGAGAAAAGTTTTGGAAATGCGAAGCCTGGTAAATGCGAACAAAGTTTGGGAAATGCGAACAATCCTGGTAATTGCGAGAAAAGTTTGGGAAATGCGAAGCCTTCAGGCCTGCAATTCCTTAAGTCCAAAATTTCACCCCGTGGCCTATCCTAAACTCACCCGAGCCCTCGGGGCTCCAAACCAAACATACACACAACCTCAAAAACATCCTACGGACTTATTCGCGCGATCAAATCGCCAAAATAACATCATAAACATCGAATTAAGCCTCAAAATCCATGATTCCTTCCAAATTTTCAATGAACATCAAATTTCCATTTTAAGTCCGAAACACGTCAAACGACGTCCGTTTTCAACCAAACTTTACAGAAAGTGCTTAAATCATACATAAGACTTGTACCGGCGCCGGAACCAAAATACGGGACCGATACCATAGTCTTATAATCAAATTTCATTTCCAATTTCCTTAATTATTTTTAGAAAACAATTTCACACAAAAATTCATTTCTCGGGCTTGGGACCTCGGAATTTGATTCCGGGCATACGCCCAGGTCCCATATTTTCCTACGGACCCTCCGGGCCAGTCAAATCACGGGTCCGGGTCCGTTTACCCAAAATGTTGACAGAAGTCAAATTTATTCATTTTAATATCAAAATTTAGCATTTTTCTCATAGAATTCATGTTTAAGCCTTCCGGCTACGCGCTCGGACTGCGCACGCAAATCAAGGCAATCCTAAATGAGGTTTTCAAGGCCTCGGAAGTACAGAATGGGTAAGAAAACAGGTGATGACCCTTTGGATCGTCACAAGAACTTTCGAGATTTTGGGCCTCAATCAGGCCAAATCCTGGATGAAGGGAGACGGTGAAGACCCAGCCTAGGGATCAAATCCCTGAAGGCCCAAAACGCCTTGTCCCAATTCCAGGCCAGCTAACTAGCGTTTAGGCCCAATAAGCCTGAATCAAACAATACTAAGCACAAGCTGGATCTTGACATACCGATTCAAATTAAACATGCAACCACTCTAAGCTTTTGGGCTTGAAATGAGATCCAGTAGCCCATACCAAAACTTGCTGATTTCCTAATGACATGGGCCAAGCCAAGGCAACCCAATGTTAAAATCATAATGCACAGCACTACTGGGACTCAGGATCGAGTCCCTGCAGGGATAACAAGACAATATACACAAGCTTGTAATTGACATTGATCTCATGAATAGTTGCACAGAATTTCAAATAACTACTTGATTTAAAAGAAAACAATCCAATTCTAGCATCAAAAGCGGTAAGCACTTTCAACTTTTAGATCTTCAAATGGCTAGCAACAAGGTGCTAGTACAGCTTATTTTACACAGGAAAAACCAATAAACAGCAATTTTCAGCAAAACTTGCATATAGTTAATCACCACATGCAACTATAATATTCAAAGGGCCTATAACATAAGATCCAAACTAATCTTAAGAGCTAAAGTCCATAATTCATCCATTATTACAAAACCAGTTAAAAGCTAAACTACCAAGGCTAAACATGATGAAACTAAATACACAAGCGATCTACAAGATCTAGAATCCTCAAACAAGTTACACGTCTATTAATAGTAATTCACCAAAATAGCTACTGAGACTTTTCAGATCCATGAAGAATGAGACAATAACAACTGTTCAAAATATTTCATATAAAAGACTAATCTATAACATGACCATCAGTGGGTATGGAATGCATTACATAAGACTGCTTTTACAAATTCAACTTGACCAAATCAGATCCAACATTCAAACATTCTCACACATTGAGATGTGATTAATACCTGGAAATTGGACAAAGAAAAGAAGCAGAAGGGAGACAGCAAGCAGCAGCCCATGATTAACAGGATCAGCTCAAAACAATGAGTAGGGAAGCAGGAAAAATCTCACTTAAACCAGCACCAAAACAGCTTCTAAAACCAACTAAAACACACAATTTCAAACCATCTTGAACACCAAAGAGAATCAGAGATTTGTTTAGGAAAATAAAGCTCCCTAAGACCACATAAAAGACCAATGGAACAGTGTCTATTTCGAGTTTTTAGCCATCTCTGCTTTTTCTGGGTCTTTAGCTCTTCCAATCTCTTAGGTCTAAATTTCAGCTCTTAAGAATCTAGGGTATGTATTTCAGCTCTCTTTTCTAGATTTTTTAGCTCTTCTAAATCTCTAGGCTCTCAAATCTGACTTCTAAGGCAAGGAAGTAATGCCTTTATAGGCAAGTAAGTAGGGCAACCACAGATTTTATTTTACCCCTTAGGTCCCTAATTTTATGACTTGTTTTCCAAGTTAACAATCTGAAATTTAACTATAGGCCCTTGCTAGAAGCTTCTAGGGGTTTCTTAGGCAGTTAGGGAAAGATTCCCTGAACTCTATTCCCCAATTTACCCTTACCAAACCTGTTATTTACCTTTACCCCTTTCTTTGAGACCCCTCTAGTTTTTAGACTGACAATTAAACCCTAAAACCCCTTGAAATATGACAAACATGATTATTCAAACGATAGGGCTTCAAACAGATCAAACTACGAAAAATCTTAAAAGCAAAAATGCAGAAAATCAACTGGAAACAAATTAAACATGAATAAAACCTAAAAGCATTCACACCAACATTTAACAAGAAGCTCAATCATAAAACTTATCACTATTAAGCTAAGCAGTGATTTAAACTAGTCCAAACCTAAATTAAACAACACAGAACATTCAAGCGTATTAACCATTAAAACAAAACAGAAGGGTCGAGATATATACAGTTCAAATATCAGGGGAAACAAGAACAAAACTTGATTCAAACTTCAACTCAAGGGAAGGGATGGGGGAGAAGGTGAATCGAATTGAAAGAAAACTCAAAAGAAAAGAAGAGGCCCTTACCTATTTGGACAGAATCAAGGCAGACATCAAACCATTGATTTCGTCCCCAATAATGTCACCCACTTGTTCTTAGTAAGAACAAATAAGTAGCATTATTGAGGGATGAAGCAATAAAACCTTGAATAACCTTCATTCAACAGTGGTCTAGACCCTGAACCCTAGATCTAAAATTCGAACGATTTGAAGGGGGGGGGGGGTTGAGAGAGATTGATCATAGATTGGTGAAGAGGAGGTGGTAGGGGTTCAAGGGTGTGATTTTGGGGTTGTGGCGGCGCTAGGGTTTATAGCTTCCGAACAAGATTCGAGGGGTTTGGGTAAGTTTTGAGGGAAGCTAATTAGGGATTCGAGATGAGGAGGTGAAGGGGAGCTTGTGGTGTTAATTTGGTTGAGATTCGAGACTCGCCGCCGCCGTAGGCGATTTCCGACGGCGGCGGCAGACGACGGAGGCGGTGGAAAAGGCTGGTCTCTAGGGTTTGATAGAGAAGAGACGAAGGGGTAGGGGGGTCACATTTGGACATATATATGTTAAGAGACCCTAGCTTCAGGACCGTTCGATCATGAAACCTCGACGGTACTGATCTATTGTCGATGAAACGGGGTCGTTTGGATTATTAGGGGTGCTGGACCGGGTGCCTTAACGGACTGGGCCGGGTAAATTGATTTTGGACGGGTTTTTGGGGCTTCTTGACTTGGGCTGGTGAATTATACCTGGACTGGCCCAAAATTTGGGTCTTTAACAGACCCAATCCTTCTTTTTTTTTTTAATTTGTTTTCTTTAAATTCCCTTTTTTTATTTCTTCTTTTCTTTTTCTTTTCAAAAATAAAAAATAATAATCTGAATTAAATCCTAGGACTTAATTAAACTAGTTAAACCTAAATGATGATTAGCACAATTAATTAACACAAATTAAAGGAAAACTAAAAAAATTCAAAGCTAATAAAAATAAATTAATTTTTTGTGATTTTTGTATTTTTGTAAAACTCTAATTACTAATTAATCTAAAATATGTAAAATTAAATCCTAAATACAAATGCAATGCGTATTTTTGTATTTTTTATGAATTATGTTAAATTAAAAAAAATGCATACAAAAGTCCAAACAAACACAACGATTATGCAATTAATTCCTAAAAATTAAATAATAAAAAGAAAAATCCTAATTTTAAGAGTCCTGTAGGAGTAAATCATGCGAGGAAAAAATCACGTGCTCACAAGGGTCTCCACTCCCTAGTTGAGATTTTTAGACATAGGGTCTCCACTCCCTAGTCGCCTTTTGCCAACATAGGGTCCACTCCCTAGTTGAGTTTTATTTTAGACATAGGGTCTCCACTCCCTAGTCGCCTTCCAACATAGGGTCTCCACTCCCTAGTTGATTTCATTTTAGATATAGGGTCTCCACTCCCTAATCTCTTCTTCCCCAAGGATACACAATCCTGAATTTATTGCTTTAAAAAAAAGTTTTGTTACAAATAACTCACGAAATTTTCCTAGTGAAAACTGGGGCAGAAAAATTTCGTTTGTTTGTTTGTTTTGGTGTCTGAGCAGGTTTTACCTTGGGCACAGGGTTCGAGACGACCAAAAGAATGAGTCTCAATCCAAAATAAAGAAAAGAAGAAAAGAGCAAAAAGAAATGAACTCAAAGTGCTGAAGCGGAGAAAGATGCGGACTGCTCAAGATATGATTGAAGCCACAAGCTTCGCATGTCCCGCCTTGATCCAAAAGTTAAAAAATGAACCAGCGGTTACAACTGACGAGCATCAAGATTCAGACCTGAGTCTGCAACAAGAACCAGCCAAGACTCAAGATCAAGCTTCAGAAGAATTATAGATAGGAATCTTGTAACTCGTAGTTGATAGGTTTAGCTAGTTTATCTTTTATTTTTCATTTTGGTGTAATAAGTAGCCTAGCAAGCAGTAGCATCAATAGCAACAGTGAAATCACAGCTTCCCGGTAGTCCCAGCTATCGAAACTTCCAGAACTACACTGTCCTGATTCCTTTATAGCCAAGGATATGTAGGCAACCTTTGAAGCAAGGTTCGGTCAGGCTCTTTCCAAAAATGCTTCTCATGGAGTTTCAAACGGGCAAAAATCCCTCATAATTGCTCATTTTATCTTCTCCCGAAAACCGTTCGTGTCTCCGAGCAAAGAGGGGCAGCTGTGAGCACGTGATTTTTGCCCCACATGAATTACTCCTACAGAATCCCAAAGAATTAGATTTTTCTTTTAATTATTTATTATTTTAGGAATTATTGTAGAATTTTTCTAATTATTTGCATTTTGTCTGTGCATGTTTAATTTTATTTAATTCATGAAAAAATACAAAATATATTGCATTTGCATTTAGGATTTAATTTTACATTTTTAGATTAACTAGTAAATTAGTTGTTTTATAAATTATGAAAAATCACAAAAATAGTTCATTTTGCATTTTAACTCTTTAATTTTGAATTTTATAGTTTTTCTTTAAATTTAGGACTTAATTAAGTATTGTAAATATTATGTTGAGTATTTAATATAATTTGGTAGGTTAATTTTGTTTTTAAGAGTT
>NC_031990.1:23229111-23231616 GCF_001879085.1 Nicotiana attenuata
TGTTTTGGAGGAGGAGAGTATTACATTTGATGATGTAGATGCGGACGGTGTGTTAACTCCACACAACGATGCACTAGTAATATCTCTACTTGCACATGATACTAATGCGAAATGAGTTTTGATTGATCCAGGTAGTTCCGTGACCATCATTTTGCTAAGAGTATTAAACGAGATGCAAGCCGAAGATAAGCTAGTACCTAAGGCACATACGTTATCTGGCTTTGACAATTCAAGTGTCGTGACAAAAGGGGAGGTATTACTTACAACATTCGTAGAAGGAGTTGTTAAAGATACGAAATTTCAGGTGGTAGAGATGGAAATGGCTTACAATATGATTCTTGGTTGACCGTGGATTCTCGAGATGGATGTTGTGCCGTCTACCCTACATCAAGTTATTAAATTCTCATCACCATGGGGAATACGTCAAATCCGTGGGGATCAACAAACATCCAGGAGCATCAACTCTGTAGCAGATTCAAGCACAAAAAACGAAGAAAAGAAGCAATTACAGAATCCAATTGAGGATACTACGACGCAAGCCTCAACTGAACATGGGCGAACAGATGTGGACTCAAGGCCCAATTCCATCCAAGAATCGGAAGAAAATGAAAATATCAAAACAACGGTTGAAGAGTTAGAGGCTGTAGAACTATTCACATAATCCCCTGAGAAGAAAGTCTACATTGGGGCCAACTTAAGCCACGAAATGAAAGGTAAGTTGATTGAATTTTTTGAAAACTAACGTGAATTGCTTTGCTTGGTCCCATTCTGATATGACAGGCATACCCCCGGAAGTAATGACTCACAAGTTAAATGAAGATCCATTGTATCCACCTATCAAACAAAAAAAAAAGAAAGCAAGGATCTTTCAAAAATCAGGTGATTCAAGACGTATCCTAATTGGTTAGCTAATACTGTAGTAGTACCAAAAAAGAATGGCAAATGGCGAGTTTGTGTAGACTACACCGACCTTAACAAAGTTTGTCCTAAAGATTCTTTTCCGTTACCGCATATAGATCAACTAATTGATGCTACTGCAGGACATGAATTGTTAAGCTTATTAGATGCATATTCAGGGTATAATCAAATAAAAATGGATCCCCTAGATGAGGAAAAAACTTCGTTTATAACAGACAGGGGGACTTACTGTTACAAAGTAATGCCATTTTGTACTCAAAAACGCTGGTGCCACGTGTCAAAGGTTGGTGACCAAAATGTTCCAAGAACATTTAGGAAAAACTATGGAAGTCTACATAGATGATATGCTTGTCAAATCTCAACAATCAGGAGATCATGTACCGCACTTGTCTGATACATTTCAGATCTTACGAAAATTCAATATGAAGCTAAATCCCGAGAAATGTGCATTTGGCATTTCATCAGGTAAGTTTTTGGGTTTTTTTTTTGTTTCTAACCGTGGTATTGAAGTAAATCCCGCACAGAATAAAGCCATTGAAGAAATTCCTGACATGCTTACAAGTAAGAAAGAGGTGCAGAGACTGACGGGAAGAATTACGGCCTTGGGAAGATTTATTTCCTAGTCATCAGAAAAATGCTTTAAGTTCTTTTCAGCTCTTAAAAAGCAAGATTAATTCGAATGGTCTGAGGAATTGCAACAAGTGCTCAAAAACCTGAAAGTCTACTTATCAAATCCACCATTGCTTGCAAAACCAAAAGATGGGGAAAAGTTGCTTATCTACCTTGTTGTTTCAGAAGTAGCGGTGAGTGCTGTTTTGGTTCGTGAAGACCAAGGTAAACAGTCTCCAATTTATTACGTTAGCAAATCGTTATTAGACGCAGAGATACGGTATCCTCAACTAGAAAAACTTGCACTTGCACTAATCATGGCATCTAGGAAATTAAGGCCTTATTTTCAATGCCTCCCTATCTCTGTAGTGACTGCTTCCCCTACGTAATATATTAGACAAACATGAATTATTGGGAAGGTTAGCCAAGTGGGCCATAGAATTGAGTGAATATGACATCACATATCAACCTAGAACGGCAATAAAGTCACAGGTGTTAGCAGATTTTTTTGCCGATTTTAGCCAAGGGATGCAACTAGAAGTAGAAAAAGAACTACAAGTATTCAATGGATCTAATCTAGGAACCTGGACCTTAATTACTAATGGCTCATCGAATGTGAAAGGGGCAGGTCTAGGAATTGTTTTAGTACCACCTACGGGTGAAACCATACGACAAGCTATAAAATGTCATCCTGTGACTAACAATGAGGCAGAGTATGAAGCTGTGATTGCAGGTTTAGAACTGGCACGCGAACTTGGCATAGAGCAGGTCGTAATCAAAAGAAATTCGCAGCTTGTAGTTAACCAAATGCTGAGGACTTATATAGCCAGGGAGGCAAGAATGCAGCAATACCTGGAGAAGGCGTGAGATCTGGTTAGACAATTCCAAACCTGAAAGGTTGTGCGGATACCACGAGAGGAGAATGTTGAGGCAGACGCCTTAGCTAATCTTGCATCTGCGGCAGAAGTAACAAATGAT
>NC_031990.1:23231716-23238699 GCF_001879085.1 Nicotiana attenuata
ATTAAAAGTGTCTATTATATTGGAAATCTGGATATGAGTAGGAAACATGGGGTAACATGTGGGTTAGGAAAGGCATCTAGGTTCGCTTGGCTGGGGCTACCCGGTCGGGCGCCGGTCATGTCCCTCGAATTTGGGGCGTGACAAACTTGGTATTAGAGCCTAAGGTTTTAAGGATTCCTAGGATGTCTCGGAGCCGTGTCTAGTAGAGCCCTACTTATCGGTGTGAAGTCGACCACATCTATAAGTGGGGGGCTGCATGGACATTTAGGAAATTTCCCACTTCCTTGTTATTCTGTATCGTGCGGTGAAGTGAAATGTGAAAGCATCTATGTCTAACTCGTGCTTTGTTCCGAATTTTTTTCAGTAATGGCACCTAAGAAGAGGGCTAGACTCGGTCTTGGGGCCAATGCCACCCCGAGGGAGGCTATGAATCATGTACCTGATGCCGTGGGTGAGAGTGACTCCCCGGCCTTGAACCTACCTAGCCCGTCTGTCCCAGACTAGCATGTTCCTAATCCTGCAGCGGTAGAGGGTGCCACCATCCCTCCCGCCGATATTCCTGAATCTGGCACCATTCCAGCTCTTGGTCCCGAGGTTTCTGATTTGGACCTTAGGGGAGCCATCCGCATGTTGACCCAGTTAGTGGCCGCTCAGGCCCAGAGATCTCAGGATTTGCCCTACATCCTCTAGCGGACAGGGAGATTCTACCAGCTCCAGAGTTAACCAGTTTTTGCGGTTAGCCCCTCCAGAGTTCTCAGGCACAGACCCAGAGGCCGATCCGCAGGAATTTCTTGATGAAATGTATAAGACCCTCCGAGTGATGAAAGCTTTAGAGACAGAGGGAGTTGAATTGGCATCATACAGTTTGAGGGGAGCAGCGTATTCATGGTTCGAGATGTGGGAGGACTCCCATGGGGAGGGAGGACCTCCGGCCAGATGGGATGAGTTTGTTGATGCGTTCATGGACCAGTTCTTGCCTGCTGAGACAATAGCAGCCCGTGCCACTGAGTTTGAGACCCTCAAGCAGGGCAGTATGAGTGTTTGGGAGTACCACATGGAGTTCGTGAGATTGTCCAAGTATGCTCCTCAGTTAGTGTCGACCATGGCAGCTAGGGTTCAGCGATTTGTTCAGGGCCTTAGTCCCTTGGTAGAAAATGAGGCTGCTACAGCGGCCTTACACTCGGATATGAACTATGGAAAGATTGTGGGATTCGCTCAGGCTACAGAGGCTAGGAAGTTGAAGATTCGGGCGGAAAGGGAGAATAGCAACAGGGCCCGATCAGCGGGTCACTCAGGGAGATCAGCTCAGGGGAGAGGGTCGTCAGGGCCTTCTCAATCATATGCTCAGTCCTCAGCGAGCGCACCATCATCTCTGCACAGTTATCAGCAGAACAGCCGCATGAGACCAGGCTCAGACAGTAGGAGACCCCATCAGTCCGGTCGTTCACGAGGGAGATCACAGCAGCAGGGGAGGGCTCCATGCCCCAAGTGTGGGAGATTTCATACACAGACTTGCTACTTGGATATCCCGGTGTGTTTCAGATGCGGGGTGAGAAGTCATATTCAGCGTGACTGTCGTGCCCCCAGTCAGGGCATGGGTAGGGGATCTGCTCAGTCATCCGGTTCTTCAGTCGCCACATCATCTGGGCGTCCTCTAGCCCCAGCAGGACGTGGTACGGTTAGGGGTGGAGCTCGTGGTAGAGGTGGACCCAGCCGGTTCTATGCTTTGAGTGGTCGTCATAATGCAGAGGCTTCTCCAGACGTGGTTACAGGTATCTTGTCTGTTCAGGCCATTAATTGTTATGCTCTTATTGATCCGGGGTCCTCTTTGTCTTATGTCGCCCCATTCATTGCTTCAAGCCTTGGGATAGAACCCGAACAGCTTCATGAGTCGTTCTCTGTATCGACTCTGGTTGGTGATTCTATTACAGCCGCGCGGGTTTATAGGAATTGTGTTGTCATGGTATGTGGTCGCCTTACACGGTCGATCTCATCGGCTTGGAATGGTGGATTTTGATGTGATTATGGGGATGGACTGGCTTTATACGTGCTTTGCTAAACTTGACTGCCGAACGAGAGTCATGAGACTCGAGTTCCCTAATGAGCCGGTTATCGAGTGGAAAGGGAATGATGTGGTGCCGAAGGGTAGGTTTATTTCCTACCTTAAGGCTTCAAAGATGATTAAGAAGGGATGTATCTATCATTTGGTCCGGGTGGCGGACACCACTTCAGAAGTGTCTACCCCCGAGTCCGTGCCAGTCGTGAATGAGTTTCTCAAAGTGTTTCCGGATGAGCTTCCAGGGATTCCGCCAGATAGGGAGATTGATTTCGGGATTGATGTATTACCAGATACGCAGCCAATATCTATTCCACCATACAGAATGGCTCCAGCGGAGTTAAGGGAGTTAAAGGAGCAGCTGAAGGATTTAATAGAAAAGGGGTTCATACGGACGAGTGTGTCGCCGTGGGGTGCTCCGGTTATCTTTTTCAGGAAGAAGGATGGGTCGCTCCGGATGTGTATTGATTATCGGCAGCTCAACAAAGTCACCATCAAGAATAAGTATCCTCTGCCTCGAATAGATGATTTGTTCTACCAATTGCAAGGTGCAAGGTTCTTCTCCAAAATTGATCTACGGTCCGGGTATCACCAATTGAAGATTAGGGAGCAGGATATTCCCAAGACCGCTTTCAGAACTCGCTATGGTCATTTTGAATTCTTGGTTATGTCTTTTGGGCTAACCAACGCCCCGGCAGCCTTTATGGATCTTATGAATCATGTCTTCAAGCCATTTCTAGACTCCTTCGTGATTGTTTCTATTGACGACATCCTTGTTTATTCGCAGAGCCGGGAGGATCATGCCGGTCACCTCAGGGCAGTTCTGCAGACTCTTCATCAGCACCAGTTGTATGCAAAATTTTCGAAATGTGAGTTTTGGTTGGAGTCCGTTGCCTTTTTGGGCCATGTTNGACTGCCGAACGAGAGTCATGAGACTCGAGTTCCCTAATGAGCCGGTTATCGAGTGGAAAGGGAATGATGTGGTGCCGAAGGGTAGGTTTATTTCCTACCTTAAGGCTTCAAAGATGATTAAGAAGGGGTGTATCTATCATTTGGTCCGGGTGGCGGACACCACTTCAGAAGTATCTACCCCCGAGTCTGTGCCAGTCGTGAATGAGTTTCTCGAAGTGTTTTCGGATGAGCTTCCAGGGATTCCGCCAGATAGGGAGATTGATTTCGGGATTGATGTATTGCCAGATACGCAGCCAATATCTATTCCACCATACAGAATGGCTCCAGCGGAGTTAAGGGAGTTAAAGGAGCAGCTGAAGGATTTATTAGAAAAGGGGTTCATACGGACGAGTATGTCGCCGTGGGGTGCTCCGGTTATCTTTGTCAGGAAGAAGGATGGGTCGCTCCGGATGTGTATTGATTATCGGCAGCTCAACAAAGTCACCATCAAGAATAAGTATCCTCTGCCTCGAATAGATGATTTGTTCTACCAATTGCAAGTGCAAGGTTCTTCTCCAAAATTGATCTACGGTCCGGGTATCACCAATTGAAGATTAGGGAGCAGGATATTCCCAAGACCGCTTTCAGAACTCGCTATGGTCATTTTGAATTCTTGGTTATGTCTTTTGGGCTAACCAACGCCCCGGCAGCCTTTATGGATCTTATGAATCATGTCTTCAAGCCATTTCTAGACTCCTTCGTGATTGTTTCTATTGACGACATCCTTGTTTATTCGCAGAGCCGGGAGGATCATGCCGGTCACCTCAGGGCAGTTCTGCAGACTCTTCATCAGCACCAGTTGTATGCAAAATTTTCGAAATGTGAGTTTTGGTTGGAGTCCGTTGCCTTTTTGGGCCATGTTGTTTCTAGTGAAGGGATTTAGGTGGACCCCCAGAAGATTGCAGTAGTAAAAGATTGGCCTAGACCCACGACCCCGATGGAGATTCGTATCTTCTTGGGTTTAGCAGGGTATTATCGGAGGTTTGTGGAGGGATTCTCTGCCCTCGCCTCCCCATTGACTAAGTTGACACAGAAAGCAGTTAAGTTCCAATGGTCCGACGCTTGTGAGAAAAGTTTTCAGGAATTGAAGTCAAGGTTGACCTCGACACCAATATTGACTTTTCCGGAAGGCACGGAAGGATTTGTAGTTTATTGCGATGCCTCCAGGGTTGGTTTGGGGTGTGTGTTGATGCAACATGGGAAAGTTATAGCGTATGCTTCGAGGCGGCTCAAGAATCATGAGAAGAATTATCCGACACATGATTTGGAGCTTGCGGCAGTTGTGTTTGCTTTGAAAATATGGCGGCATTATCTTTATGGGGTCCATGTGGATGTGTTCTCAGACCACAAGAGTCTCCAGTATTTGTTCAAGCAGAAGGAATTGAACTTAAGGCAGCGACGGTGGTTAGAGTTACTCAAGGATTATCATATGAACATTTTGTACCATCCAAGAAAGGCGAACGTGGTGGCCGACGCTCTCAGTCAGAAATCTATGGGTAGTTTGGCTCATTTGGGAGTGGATCAAAGGCCCTTGGCTCGGGAGGTTTATCAATTGGCCAGTCTAGGGGTTTGTATTTCGACATCAGACGAGGGGAATGTTATGGTACATAATGGAGCAGAATCGTCACTCGTAGCGGAAGTCAAGGAAAAGCAGTTTATCGATCCGGCATTGGCTCAAATGAAGGAAGCAGTTTTGAGTAACAAGACTTCGGCATTTTCACTCGGCGACGAGGATGGTGTATTGCGGTGTCAAGGTAGGCTGTGTGTTCCGGATGTGGATAAGCTTCGGGAGAGGGTAATGGCGGAGGCTCATAATTCCAGGTATTCCGTGCATCCAGGTTCTACGAAAATGTATCATGACCTCAAGGAGATTTATTGGTGGAACGGTATGAAGAGGGGTGTGGCGGACTTTGTATCTAAATATCCGAATTGTCAGCAAGTGAAGGCTGAGCATCAGTGGCCCGGTGGGCTAACTCAGCTTATGGAAATACCAATGTGGAAATGGGAGATGATCAACATGGATTTCGTGGTAGGATTACCTCGCACTCAGCGCAAGTTCGACTCAATTTGGGTAATAGTGGATCGACTCACCAAATCAGCTCACTTCTTGCTAGTCAAGTCCACCGATACTGCAGAACAATACACTAAGTTGTATATCAAGGAGATAGTAAGGCTTCATGGCACTCCACTTTCTATTATCTCGGATCGAGGGGCCCAGTTCACAGCTAATTTTTGGAAGAAATTTCAGCAAGGTTTGGGTACTCAGGTGAATCTCAGCACAGCTTTCCATCCATAGACTGAAGCGGAGCGGACTATCCAGACGCTTGAAGATATGTTGCGGGCTTGCGTCTTGGATTTCAAAGGTAATTGGGATGATCACGTGCCACTTATAGAATTTGCTTACAATAACAGCTTTCATGCTAGCATTCGAATGGCCCCATTTGAGGCATTGTACGGAAGGAGGTGCAGATCTCCGATCGGATGGTTTTGCAGTGGGTGAAGCAGAATTAATAGGACCGAATCTTGTGCACCAGGCTGTGGAGAAAGTTAAAGTCATTCAGGAAAGGATGAAAACTGCTCAGAGTCGCCAGAAATCCTATGCGGACGTTCGCCGAAGAGAATTGGAATTTCAAGTTCATGATTGGTGTTCTTGAGGGTATCTCCTATGAAGGGATTCATGCGATTCGGGAAGAAAAGTAAGTTGAATCCTAGGTACGTCGGGCCGTACCGGATCGTTCAAAGGGTAGGGCAGGTGGCCTATAGGTTGGAATTGCCTCCTGAGATGTCATTAGTGCACCCGGTGTTCCATGTATCTATGTTGAAGAAAGTAGTTGGAGATCCGTCCACTATCGTGCCAGTCGAGACTATCGAGGTTAATGAAGAGCTGTCGTATGAAGAAGTTCCGGTTGCCATTCTTGATAGACAAGTCCGTAAATTGAGAAATAAGGAAGTTGCCTCAGTTAAGGTGTTGTGGCAAAGTCAACAAGTTGAGGAAGCTACGTGGGAAGCGGAGAAAGAAATGAAAGAGAAATATCCCCATCTATTTGATCAAGTCGAGAAGAAATTATGTGATCTTTCTATCTCTAAAACAACTACCATGGTGTCCAAGTTGATTCCTTCCTAAATGCTAGTGAAGTCCCTCTAGTTGTGCAAGACTTATAGGTGTAGGGATTGTTTCAAGTCATGTGAACATTTCTTTGGTAAATGAAAGCCTTATAAAGACTATTGTGTTAAGTAATCAATTAATGGTTGTACAAGTTGGTAATGAATTACTTGTATGCTTGTGATGTGTTGAAATGGCTAAATTATGTGAAACTCATTGAAATAACTGATTCATAAGCAAAGCATATCAAGTGAACAAATGTGTGCAATTGTTAAGGTAGGAAATTGTATAACAGTTGTATGGATGGTTGTAATTCTGTTATGGTGTTTGGATTGTGTTTCGGGGGCCCTCTGTCAGGTAGAGATGTCCAAATTACAAAGGAAACTCTGGCAAAATTTTTCTAAAAATTTGGGAAATAGTGAAAGGTGTAGGAATCTGCATAACATGTTTTCAAAACCAACTGATCTTTGAAATATTGAAAAGCTTGAGATAGGTCCTCATTTGGGGACGAATGATTTTAAGTGGGGGAGGATGTGAGGCCCCGTAAAATTATTGGCTCAAAACCTAGTATCTTGTGGTGTCGACTCCGAATATGTGTTAGGAATGCGTAGAATTTCGGACCCTTGGTATTGATCTAAGCTTGTAAAAATCAAAAGAATCAATTTTTCCAGAAAATGCCATTCTGCGGCCCAGAATGCGGTCGCAGATCTAGTATGCGGACCGCATTCCTACCGCAGAGTGAAACAGAAGAGTTGTCAAAATTAATGTTGAAAATGCGGTCTATTATGCGATCGCATAACCAATATGCGGACCGCATAATCGCCGCATAAGTTCCTCAAGGATTTGTGAAGGTCAGTTCTGCGGTGCACAATG
>NC_031990.1:23239851-23252367 GCF_001879085.1 Nicotiana attenuata
GTAAGGTATAGCCGGAGCCTTGTTACCGGCAAATACTGTATTATCCTGTTGTACTATTAGAGGCTCCGTCGACAGTAGATGTGGGTTAGAAACTTGTGTAGATCCGTGTTTTCATACATTGGTAACGAGTTGGTGATTTCATTACTATTATGTAAGTATGTATGTGTTTTGTAAATTAAAAAGTGTTCTTAATTAATTATTTGGCAAATTCTTGGAATAATTGAGTAAGGAAAACATGGGGTAACATGTGGGTTAGGAAAGGCATCTAGGTTCGCTTGGCTGGGGCTACCCGGTCGGGCGCCGGTCATGTCCCTCGAATTTGGGGCGTGACACATATTATTCATGCCTTCTTAAATACGATCACTTCTAGGAGATTCCAAGCTTGAGGAACACCCAATTTGGATCTTTACAATGTAAAATTTAAATTCACTACTTATCCATTGGTCATTCATTTTCTAAGTGAATAATATGATTCTTATCCATATTTATTTCGTTTTTAAAAAATTATTATCATACCCACTTTTTATTGGATAATATAGGGATAACTATTTTTAATTTGATCTATTTTACCACCTCTAGTCATGATAAGTTAGTTATTTTATGAATCTTAAGTTCCTGTCTTTAATTTAAATTTGCATATCACTAGCAAAATAAAGTAGTCATTCCATATTCTTTTGAAACAGAGAGGATCACTCAATTGAGTGTGGGAAATTTGTCATTTGGTGAGGAGGGATTGTGTTAAAAATGAAAGGTGTAGGCAAGTGGAATAAGAAGGGTAGGCCAACTTTAAGTGATGTTCCATTTGGAGATTTGCTCAGATCTTCCTTGTCTCACTATTATTACTCACAATTCCAAGTTTGGGAGATATCGTCTCACCTTAATTGTATCTTCTCACCTCTCCATAGCAAAGTCTGTCTTCTTGATTGCAACCTCTCTTGCCGTGCTACAATTATTTTTTCATATTAACTAAGTTTTAAAATGTTGGCCCATTAATAGATATATAAATTCAACTTGAAAGACCATTTTCTTTTCTTGTCAAAAAAGTTAACCAAAAAGTTTATTTCTAAAGTAAGACAGTTCCCACTACTACATATGTTGAATTAGCGAAAAATAGTAGGGAGAATTGAGGGATTGTTTTTGGTGGGGTTTGGGGGGGGGGGGGTGAGATAATATGAGACAGTTCAGATTTTTGATTAGACAGGAAATTTATGCCTCCTATAATTGACAATTGAAGAAGCTCAATTGCGTAGGGAGAAGGCAACTTAGACTAACTTACGTTTCAGCAATTAAATCAAATTTTACGACACAATGAAAAACTAGAACAAAAACAAATCAACAATAAATTAACAAAGGGATAGAATTTGCTTGGGGTGTACAAATAAAACCGACAAACCGCACAAATCCGATAATCAGAATCAAACCGAGAAAAAAAACCCGACCATATTTGGTTTGGTTTGATTTGGTTTTAACTAAAAGAAGTCAAACCGAAACCAAACCAACCCGACATTATATGTATAGACGTTTTAAATATATTTAACCCATAAAAATATTTATTATAGTGTAGTTTATAAATATTTTTTAATTAGCTTTTTCATAGTTTTATCTTTTCACGTATTATTTCAAGCTTGGACTTATAATTTTTGGATGAATCAATAAGTTTTATGGTTCATAAATGTTAGTAACTCAAATAAATCCTAAATCAATATCAAACTAATACTAATGCTAATAAAAGACATTCAATTCAATTGTACTATGAATGAAAATAGTGTTGAATATTTATTTTTTAGTTTTTCCGCGGTTTAGATAAAATGCAAAACTTATTAGTAGTTTTAAATTATGTTTGTTTTCATTATGGCTTATTAATAATGCTTATTTTATGCGATTTTATTGTCTTTATTGTTGAATATTTTAGTACAATGCCATGACTCATCTCATATTTATGTTATTTTATCGAAAAACACCTTATATAGTTCTATCTTACTAGGATTAAAGAAGTATTTGGAGCACAAATTCTATATTTTGTGCTATGAAGACTTTATGGAAAAAAAACCGAAAAAACCCGAAAACCCGAAAAAAACCGAAATTGAAAAACCCGACTTTTATTGGTTTGGTTTGGCCTTTAGATTTAATAACCCGATACAATTGATTTGGTTTGGTAATTAGAAAATCGAACCAACCCGACCCATGAACAACCCTAGAATTTGCAGTCTAATAGTTCCAATTTTACTTTATATTATTACTTAGATATAGAATTCTGATTCCATCAAAGGTACCCTTGCTTTTTCCACTATTTTTTTGTCTAATCATTTTGTATTCATAATTTGTTGGATCAGATTAATCTAAATTCATATCATAGAAAATCTATATATTTAAAGAGAAACGCTTTCTATCATGAATTTTTTTATTTTTAAGGTTCGAATTCGCAACTTTTGATTAAAGGTGAAAAAATTATATCCACGCCATCAAGGCAGATCCGACGCTTTGGTACTGGGTTCATTTGAACTCAGTATTTCAACACGAAGCTTAAATTTATATGTAAAGAGGCAAAAGGATATAGAAAAGGAGAAGATAGTCTCACAAGCAAATGGCCTCAGCTCAGCTCACTTGTACTAGAGTATGGAAAGAAAAAGGCAAAGGCTTTCGTAAGCTGAATTGCGGCTACGGTTTAAATTTCCTATTCTTATTTGATTCTTTATATCTTTATTGAGAGTCAAAGTAGGAGTTTGCGTGTGAGTGTTGAAGAGGGTATCAACGAAAAATATAAAGCAAGAAAGAAACGTGAGACTTTTGCAATTATTATCTTTTTAGTAATACTCTATATATATGTTGTCCCCTCTCTATCCTCATTATCTCAAATTTCCACTCTATCCTTTATCACACTAAGCTAGTAGATAATTTTCAAAATATATTTTACTTTTTTAAAAAGAAAAGCATTAAACACGACGTATATTCATAAGTTCTAAAAACTATCATAAATATCCAACAATAATTTTATTATTGCAAATCATAATTCTGAACATAAATAAATTTGGTACAAAATAATTATTTTTATAATGAACTACATAATAACTATCAGATGACCGAGAAGACGAATCAGCATTGTTACAAAATAATAAATGGTGGGCTCTTTTATAAAATACAAAAGTTTGTGACAATCTTTAAAAAAAGTAATAGTGATATTTTGGGCCTTGAGCTAGTTTTGGGATTTAGGTTTGGAAATTTACCAAAATGTAGATAAAATCTATGACCAAATATGTATTTGCCAAAAAAACCCTAAATATATTTTAATAAAATCTATGCCCAAACGGGTCCTAAGTGGTCGTTTGATTTGTATGATAAGGAATAATAATTGTGGGATGAAATATTTTGTTGTATTGTTTGTTTTGGGATTAGCAAATCTTGGAATTTGTTATATTACAATTGTGGTCTTATTGTAACCATTGGAAATCACAGTTTTGGCTCAATACCGTTGAAGACTTTTGGCATAGCCTAATGAACATTTGGTCAAATAAACGATGAGTCATCTTTGAAGGTGAAGGAAACAAAAGATTAAAGTGACATAGATGTATATGTCAAATGAATTAGCCCATAACCCAGCATATAAAGTACATTACATGGTTCAAGAATTGGCGACTTACCCATTCAGTGGCATAGGCACTGAACGTTTCCAAAATGGGAACTACATCTGTTGGTATTCCAGCCTTCCTTATCCTTTCAGGACCTATCCGAAAGAGAATCCAGTACTTATATAGGAGATGAAGAAGAGGATGAGTTAAATAGCTTTAGATTCCAATACATGGGTTGAGACTATGAATAAGAATGTTTTTTGTTCCGTAACAATCGAAGATATTTCTTTCCAATTCATGTCAAATTAGTAATGGAAATTAATGATCATGAGTAATTCTTTTTGTTGATTTTAAGACAAAATAAGTAAATGAGCAATCTTCCAATAAGTAAAGTTAAAAAATGAAGCTACTTTGGGCCTATAATCATTAAGAAAAAAGATCACACGAACAAAAGCAAAAATAGGGTTTAATTGCACTTTCTTCTGCAGTTTATTCCTCATTCCATCATTACTTTGGTACCAACTTTTCAATGCAAACTACATTAACAACATGATGATTCATGACTATAATTTCCATGTCAATGGTTTACTCATAAGCTAAAATGGACTTTCTTAAAAGCTATCCTCCTACCATAATTGAGTATCCAGCATTTCAAAGCATTTACTATTAGTTTGACGTATGAAAATTATCCACCTAGCTCGTGCCTTAAACTACATCTAGAAATAAATTAAAATAAACATTCCTTGTACATTTGCGTATAGAAGTTATACTTCAACTAGTAGCTATATATAGCCATATACTTCTAGTCCACTCTTATTCTATATTATTACACACTTATATGCTTGAGTAAACTAATATTTTTAGAGTTTCTAGAAGAGGGTATACAAATTCAAAAAATGTAATGAAACTCAAAGTTGACCATTTAATTCTTTATTATTTTTGTCAGATACTTTTCCTTTTGAGATTACATCTTGATTCAAGGAATATTAGAAGCTACTTCTCTTCGTTTTAAAGCTATTAATTTCAGTTGATTTCTCACAAGCTACACAGGCAACTCTTTAAAGGTCAGAGACAAAATCTTCAGTTTGTCAAACAAAATGATTTAATAATGAATAAAGAATAAGCTTTTGGGACCTTTCTTCATTTATAGGTAATCCAAAAATTTGAGAGCAGTATTATTAGACGTAAGTAAGATGCTATACATGTGAAGACTATGTACCAGCTTAGCTGTTTGAGTATCAGAATGGACAACAGATTTCTTACAAGAATATTGGTTCATACATCCCAACGAAAACGTCATATGTGTAATTTGACGTCACACTTCACAAGTTTCTTTTCTTGATCTAAATTAGGAATATGACAATTGTTTTTTGTCGATTGTTATGTTCACATGGAAAAAGAAAATGGTAACTCTAATTTGGTTTTTGGAATATAATGGGTTATACAGTACTGCTCAAATTGAGGAATGACTCTTGAAGCTCGCATAGTGCTATAGTGATTACGCCCAATTATGTCCTGTGTTAATCTATGGTTGAATTGGATATCAACCCTAGATGGAGAAATAGGAGAAACAGAGGAATGAAGAAGAAAGAAGAGAACTTCGATATTATTTGAGAAGAAAAAAAAAAATTGAGTTCATTCTTTACAATGTGTAATAACTACCTCTATTTATAGGTCTAGCTAATGACACACTTAACTAACTAACTAATTAGGTATTTACAATAATGCCACTACTAACTAAGTAACTCCTATTTCCACACTCCCCCTCAAGATGGCGGGTACAAAAACATTAAGTACTCCCAGCTTGCCAGTCAATGTCCCATGTTGCATCCTGGCGAGCCCCTTTATCAATATATCTGCTAATTGATCCTTTGAAGCCATGATGATAGGTTATAATTGCATATTTTAGTCGCTTATTACACTCGAATTTACTGCACTTTAATTGAGTTTGCGCTTTAATCGCTAGTGTTTTGCACTAATTGTGTGTTTTATGCCTTGTAGGTGTGATTCCGAGCTATATAGATGTTATGGAATGAATTTAAGTGATTTGAAGCTTTGAAGTCTGAGTAAAAGTTCAAGGAATTAAGCCGGGATCGTGTTCGGGGGTCAAATTTGATAATTAAGTACGAACGAAGACTTGAGGAGGCAGATTGCACACTGTCTAGTAAAATAGACATAACTCTTTGCTCAGAACTCCATTTGGGCTTCACAATATATGGTTAGAAATCTAACTCAAAGGGCTACAACTTTCATGTTTTACGTTTTCCCAACTTCTAAACGGAACAGGGTGAAAAACCGCAGTTCCACCGCAACCGCGGCAGAACCGCGGTAAAAGATGGTCGCGGACAACTGAAGAATCAGAGGGCATGTTTGGCCGCGGTTCCACCGCGACCGCGGCAGGAAGCGAAAATTTCAGGGACTAAAGTGCAAAACATGGGATTTTAAGTCCTAAACCCTATATTAAACAAAGGAGGCCGGCCAAGAACAAGAGGGGACATATTTTGAGACATAGATTCGACCTAAGGAGGCAAGAACACATTGGGAGCAAGGCGGAGAATTCTTCTACGAGTTTTTCCTTCCTCTTACTATTTTTCATTGTTGGTTATGACTTTTAATATTGTAGTTTTACATACTATTATGAATAGCTAATTTGTTATCTAGAGTTTTGATAGAACCTTTTGTAGGATAAATTCTTGTTATGTTTTTTATATAATTGAGCCATAGCTTTTCTCTATTAGTTCAACTACGTTTATATTCTGGTTGATTGAAGAGCTCTCAATTAGCTGTGCCTATTTAGTATGCATAACTCGGGAGAGAGTGCATATTTAGGTAATTATTGAACAACACCACTCCCAGAGTATATGAGTGATCAATAACCGAGGGTTTAAAGGTGGGATTAGGGATAACGAAGCCTTGGGTGCGATCTGAAGTGAGCTATATTAAAAGCCATCTAGCGTAGCTCGGGAGAGTGCGTCTAGTAAATTGTTGTAATTACTCGGGAGAGATTTACGGTAATAAGAGTGCTCATGATCGGTAGAGAATACTTAGGCGAAATTATAGAAGACATAGCGGGAAGGATTCCGACAATAGGGGAAATCATAACTCTAGACCTCCTTAATCTTTTCTCTAACCCTCAGTATCGTTAGTTGTTAACTTGCTATTTTAATTCGTTAGTTAATTAGTCAAACACAAGAATCTAAATATCTATAAGTTAGGAATTGTTCAAGCTTGTCTTCTTGGTGATAGTGAACAGTTGTAGCTAAACCTTAGTTCTCTGTGGGATTCGACTCCAGACTTATAAATCGGATTATATTTGCAATGATCGCATTGTCCTTTTTATAATGCATAGTTGGGCGTGATCATTGACGTATCATAATTGGACCACTAGTAAGTGTCGAAGTCGACCTCTCATCTCTACTTCTTCGAGATTAGACGGGATACTTACTGAGTACACGTTGTTTTGGTACTCATGGTACACTTGCTGTGCATTTTTGTTGCACAGGCACATATATTTCTAGTGGTCTACTAGGCGTAGCAGCATGGATGATACGAGGACTAAGTGAGCTGCATTTCTCGAGGCGACCCGCAGCCAGTATAGTCTCTTTCAGCGTATTGTATTTACTTCCTGTCCAATTTGTATCCGGACAGGTATTGTACTTTATTCGATTCCTTAGTAATTGCTCATGCACTTGTGACACCGGGTTCTGGGATGTCTATGGGATTAGTCAGTATTTTGAAATTGTTAAAGATATCATTATTTATTCAGCATAATTTATTCTTTATTGTTTAAATTTATAAAAGAAGTAAATTTAGAAATATCTAAAAAGAGAAGTTACTAGTTATTTAGTGTTGGCTTGCCTGACAATGGTGTCCGGCTCCATCACGACCCTTACTGGATTTTGGGTCGTGACACGTTACATGGAATCAAATTGATGTTTTTAATGTTGATAGGCTCGAGGAAGATGATATTCAGAAAGGTTTAAAGTTAGTAGCAATTTATTGGTTAAAGTTCTACGGAGATAGATATTGATTTGAGGCAATACCTAGGTAATGAAGGATGAGGAAGGGCAGGTGAGAGGGTGTCTTGTGGTGGTTAAGTTTCCAGAAAGCTAAGTGTGAGAAACAGGAGTCGAGTAGTTGCTTAAGGAGGGAGTTTGACCAAAGTGGGAGAGTGGCAGAGTAGCAAATGTGTTCTGTGGTAGGATGACTACACGCCTTGAAGAAAGTGTAGAGTGATTTGGGATTCATGATGGAAAGTGACTAGGTCTACGGGTTTAATGTGGAATATCGGCTGCCATACGGAGGAAGGTGGGATACGACATAAAGGAGCTTGCTTGATATGAAGCAGGATACAGCATGACTTCGGGGAATTTTGCGGGTCGATTGTGCAAGATCATGTCAATAGGGGATAAAGAATCTTGACGGGTTCTAGAGTTATGCAATGGTAGATTCAAGCTAAGTGGGAGAGTTCCACCGCCTACAGTTGGATTATGTGGTCGTCTATTTGTGAGATTTCTGGTTATCAGCGTAGTGGTAGGTTAATACAACTAAGGGAAGAGGACATCAGTAGTAAATTGAGCAAAGGATTTGAGGAATGTGTATTATAATTGGCCTTATTGACTCATGTTCAGGATGAAGGTTCGTGATTTACGCTTAGTACAGAGGCGATTTGCAAGGAAGGTGATTCAATCGGGTGCTTCAGTGAGAGGGTGTTCATGTGCTAGTGGGTCCTTAGAGTTTGATTTTTTATTTGGACTAAGTCAGAGTGGGTGACTCTCAACAAGGGTCCTAGTGGATTCGAAGGTTAAAGTGTGGTGCCTAAGGATTTCAAGTCCGTAGTATGGTTAAGTATCAAGCTTTTGCAGCGGATTATGAAAGGAGCTTGGAGTGTTCTATATTATATTCGGTATACGGTGTAGCATTGGAGGAATGGGAGAAAATAACTTCGGACTCATAGAGGAATTATCAGAATGGGTGTACCAGTTGAAGATGCGATTATGCGCACAAGGAGGGTATCAGATGATTTGTGGGATTTGGGACAGCGTGGTCTCATGAAATAAGGTCAATCGGGATGAGTTCGGATTTAGGTTCGTTATGTAATGAATTGAGCTATTATTATTTCTAAGGCAAGTTAAGAATAAATTGGGAAAAGACGGGCCGGCTAATAATGGTTGAATTGGCATGATGGTGGCAATGATCAGTTCCTTCAGCACGTTGAGTTATGCATCTGATTTATGGTGGTACGTGCGAGGCTTGACGGCCGCCGCAATTGATTTTATTTGGAGGAATTCAAGTATTATGGCATGTTATGTCTAGACGGATCCCGGAAGAGTTATGGTGGTTTAGACCACTACTTGGTGTTGGAATTTTCTGCGGATATGAGAATTCAGTCACGTGTTGCAATGGTTCTCTTGAAATGAGTTAAGTAGAAGATTTCTATATGATGAAGTGTTTACCTTATTAGTGGTTCAGGAGTTATGATGAAATTCTTGTACTCTTGCGCATTGGCGTGATTAAGTACATCACGTAGCATGGGATTCGAAAGTTGAGGATTCAAGATTGCGGTTCGGTGTTGACAAGGATGTCATGAGCTCGGAAGAGCAGGAAAAGGATTTAGATGTTTAAAGTAAGATGGTATTGTTTTCGGCGTCACCTGAGGTCGATGTCATGTGTAAGAGGCCTTGTGTATTGATTTTTGGATTCTTGATTTGCTTTAAAACTTTAGTGCGGTCGGTGGTATGGATGTCCGAACTTGTTACTTGGTGCGGAAGGTCGTCGGAGCATATCCCACAGGAAGATTATATAAGTGTGACGTGTGTCACTTGATTGATTGAAGAATTGAAACCAAGTAGGAAGATTATGGTAATATCGCTAATTTGAGAATTTATGCCTGGAGAGCGCTCGGTTCATTTGGAAGTGGACTGTGGAAGTTTGTTCCGGTCATGATAGTTGTTCTTGTGTGTTATGGAGAAAGGGGTTGTTATGGACGCTTGAAAGCTTATTAGCCTAGTACGGTGCGATCAGAATCGACTTGAGGTCCGTGGATGGATTTAAATATGAATATGGGCTCTATATCTGGCCGGATGTGTTCATTTCAGCATAGCACTCCTTATGGAGGAGTATTCGGGCGTTGGATGTCGTTTCGTCGTCGGCTATTTCATGTAATACTATATTGTGTCGTGTGAGTTGTGAAACGGCTTGACAAAATTTTGCATGTGCTGATGTTGCGCGTGGCGATGATATTATGTGAGCAGGATGGCTCTCGAGATTCAGATCATATATCGCACCTTAGTTGTGCTTGACTTTTGTAGCATATGGCACTATCTGTCTCCCCAGGGATGGTATTATGCACTTAGCGTGCTTGTGCCGATATTCGGGTATTTTGTAATAATGAGCATTCTAGCTCGGTAAGTATCTCCTTATATAGACTTTATATGTGGATCGGTTGGCAGGCCGCCACGGGTATGTTGTTTGAATCGGGTTGCGCGCCGCAACAGTGTGATGTTGAGTATAGTCCCCTATATCTATTTTCGTGTGTTTTGTTTTCGATTTTCTAAGGAAGGTTCATAACACCTTTTTGGTTGTCTAGTTAGTTACGCGGGTTGAGTAGTCCTTTCCAGAGTTCGTTTTCCTTATGTATCACATTTGAGTTGGTAGCTTGTTGGCACATTGTGGCATCACATGAGACTTTTCATCGTGTTTGGGTTGGCTTATTGCTTGAGCAGCTTATACTGGGAGAGACGAGATTATTGGATCTAGGATAAGTGCAATCGGATTATATGTAATATATCAAAGAGCAAATACCATTATTTGGTTCATAATGAGGTGATGATTCTAGTCAAGAGGAGAGATTCAATGGTTTTTTGACTCGGCAGTTGGTTATGAATTTCTTTACATCTCTTCCGTCATGGCGGTATTGCAAGAGTTGGATCAAGACTTATATATGCCATGAGGTGCATTGTGAGTATCGGATTCGTGAAATTTCGGCTATTGTTATAAGGGGATGTTATTATGGTCATGTGAGTTACGCAGTGCATAATGTGGATTCAGCAAAGGTATGCAGTCATGTATTGATGCGTCGCTTAGAGGCGATACAGTGTTCATATGATGGAACCGGGCCTGGCGGAGAATTTCGAATGTTGGAATTGGGTTCTAAAAGCCCATTTGGCTGAGTAAAAAGGGAATATCTTCAATTAGCTCGAGCTAATGTGCTCAACTGAGTTGTGATAGCACGGGTGAGTACACGAGGTGTTAACTAGTGATTTCAGACAACTCCAGAGTAGTTCTTAGCACGTTCGAGGACGAATGTATATTTAAGTGGGAGAGAATGTAACGACCCGACCGGTCGTTTTGAGCTCTAGCGCGTCGCTCGACGGTTTGAGGCCATGAGCAGCTTCACTCAAGGTATTATGACTTGTACGCTTTGTCGGAATTGAATTTCAGGAAGTCTGGAGTTGATTTGGAAAAAGAATTCTAAATTTTGAAGCCTTAAGTTGGAGGAATTGACTAAAGTGTGATTTTTGAGTAAACGACCTTGAATTCGAGATTTGAAGGTTCCAACAGGTTCGTATGATGATTTTGGATTTGGGCGTATGTCCGGATCGGGTTTTGGATGACCTGGGAGCGTTTCGGCGCCTATTATGGAAATTGGCATTTTGGAAGAATTTCATAAATTTGGGTTGAGGTGTATTTCAATGTTATCGATGTCCGTTAGGGATTCCGAGTCTGAGAATAGCTCTGTATAGTGATTCTGGTGTTGGGAGCGCGCCCAGAAGTGGATTCGTAGGTCCATAGGCCATTTTGGGGTCATTTGGCGAAAGTTAGAAATTTGAAGTTTTTTGAGAAGTTTGACCAGAAGTGGACTTTTTGATATCGGGGTCGAATTCCGATTCCGAAAGTTGGAGTAGGTCCGTAATGTCGAATATGACTTTCGTGCAAAATTTGAGGTCAATCCGCGTGATTTGATTGGTTTCGACATCGAATGTAGAAGTTTGGAGTTCTATAGTTCATTAAGCTTGAATTGGGGTGCGATTCATGATTTTGATGTTGTTTGATGTGATTTGCGGCCTCGAGCAGGTCCGTGTTATGTTATGGGATTGGTCTGTATGATTGGATGGGGCCCCCTGGGGCCTCGGGTGTATTTCGAGGTAGTTTCGGATCATTTCGGGCTGTTTTGCAATAGCTGATACTGGTATCTGGTGTTGTTCTTCGCGTTTGCGAAGAATGGCTGCTGGGATTTTGTTCTTCGCGTTCGCGAAAAAAATTCTCGCGTTCGCAAAGAAGAAAATCTCTGTTACGCAGGTTTGATTTCGGAGGCTCATATCTCACAATATATAAGAAATTTGGAGATGATCCAAAAATAAAAGTTGTAGCCCTTTGTGTCTATTTTTCAGAAAGGTAAACCATTTAGCATTTGGATTTGTTTACAAAAAGTGATGGATGTATACATGCTGTCTGGGAAGATGAAGAAGAAATTTATGTTGCACAGGGCTGACTTTGGCAGCTTATATGTCAAAATCTATAAGGAATTTGGAGATGACCAAAACATGAAAGTTGTTGATCTTGGTGTCTAGATTTCAAAGCATTAAACCATTTGTCATTTGGAGTTCTGTACAAAAGGTTATGGCCATTATACTAGAGGCTGTCTGAGAAGAGTTTGAAAATGGCTTTTGAGAATTTTGTTCATCGCGAACGCGATGAGGGGCTCGCGAACGTGAAGAAGAGTCACCTCGGCAGTGTATAAGTTTGGAAAAATGGGTTTGGCTCACTTCATCTCATTTCCTCCATGGGAGCCAACCTAGGAGCAATTTTGGAGCTCCATTTTCATCATCCATGTCAAGGTAAGTGATTCCCACATATTGCAAGTTAAATACTTGGAATATATATACATACATATATATATATATATATATATATATATATATATATATATATATATATATATATATAT
>NC_031990.1:23252387-23270140 GCF_001879085.1 Nicotiana attenuata
ATATATATGTATATATTAACATGGAAATTCATGAAAAATTAGTGAAAACTTGGGGTTTTGGTAAAAAAACCTAGAAATTGCTATTTTTGGATGGGCATGGAATTTGAAACAAATTATATATTTGAGTTCATGGGGTTATGGGTAAAGTTTATCTTCAAAAATTTCCGGAATCCAGGCACGTAGGCCCGGGGGTAAATTTTCGGAACCTTGCATTTAGAGTTGGGTAATCACCTTAATAGTTGGAACATGAACTTTTGAGCGTATATTGATTTGTTTATACACCATTTGAATAGTTTTGGATTGTTCGGCACCGTTTGGGGTTTGAGCTCATCCTTGGATCGGAAAATAGGCCTTGAGACGAGGTAAGTCTCCTTTCTAACCTTGTAAGAGGGAATTAAACCCATAGATGAAATTGTCACGACCCAAGATCCACTAAGGGTCATGATGGCGCCGGACACCACTGTCAGGCAAGCCAACACCAATTTGCTTGAAATTTCTTGTTTTAACATTTTCGAAATCGTTCCTTTTGTACATTAAATAATAAGTAATAAGATTTACTGAATACATATTGATTTCTTTAACAAACTCAATATTAAACAATCCCATAATCATCCCATAACCCGGTGTCACAAGTGCATGAGCTATCTCTAGGAAACAAAATAACTCAATAACTGTCCAGGAATACAAATAGGACAGATAATAAATATGGAAATCTGAAAGAGACTCTGCTGGCTGCGGGTCGTCTCGAGAAGTGCAGCTCCCCTAAGTCTCCGTATCAACCATGCTGCTACGCCCACTAGGCCGCTAGAGATGCAGGTGCTTGTGCAACAAAAATGCACAGCAAGTGTTGCATGAGTATGAAAACAACGTGTACTCAGTAAGTATCCCGCCAAATCTCGAAGAAGTAGAGACGAGAGGTCGACTTCGACACTTACTAGTGGTCCAATGATGATACATCAATAATATAACAAGTCGAGGGTTTATATATACATGAATGTAATTCAATAGAGTGAAGCAAGTAAACAATTCTGTCTTTTATATAAAAATTTCCAATTTCCTTTTTCATCATTTATACATTTATTCTGAAGACGGGAAGAAGCAATATCAACTTCAGTATATTACAAGGCAAGCAATACAAGCATGCGCAAATCATGCCTAGGACGTACGGCCCGATCCAACAATAATTAAACTGTGCACTGCCAGAGGGTGGAATGGCACGAACCATAGATGCATCTATTACCCCGCTCGCGAATCATACATGCGACGCGGTCAAATTTAAATAAATACTCCAAACAGTCAATCAAGAAACCATCAGGGAATCAATCATCCAATAAAAGGAAAACTCTCTTTTTTTAAAAGTCAGGAAACGAATGTCTAGTTTTTATAAATTCTTTTATACATTTAAATATGTTTTAAGCATTTCAATTTGACAACAAGATTCCATATATTACAAGTAAAACATGCTTTTGGGTCCTAGACTACCTGGACTTAAGCATAATAGTAGCCACGCACGGACTCTCGTCACCTTGTGCGTACGAAGCCCCCACAAATAGGAGCACACCTATGGGGACAATTCCCTCTTACAAGGTTAGAAAGGAGACTCGCCTCGCTCCGAAGATCCATAATCGGCATTCCACGCCCTTCCGAAGACTCGAATCGATGCACAATGCTCCAAAACTAGCCAATAATTATGCAAATCCATTAATATATGTTCAATTACTCACCACAATCCAACTTATAACAATCCCTAGCCCCGATCGAAAAGTTGACAAAATTGCCCCCGGGCCCACGTGCCCGGATTTCGAAATTTTTCGAAAATAAAGCTTACCCATAAATTCACGAACTCAAATATATAATTTACTCTTAATTTCATGTCCAAAACCGTGGTCAAAATCCAAGAATACTAATTTTCTAGGTTTCCCCCTCAAACCCCAACTTTCTACCAATTTCTATACTTTAATCCGCAATAAAACCATGTATTTAATTTACAAGAGGTGGGATTAACTTACCTCATGATTGATGATGAAATCTCTCTCTTCAAAGGCTGCAAAATCGCCCAACCCAACTGAAAAATGAGAGAAAATGAACCAATCTCGTTCTTTAAAGAACACTGCCCAGCCCGACCTCTCGCACCTGCGGTCACCTGACCGCTTCTGCGATTCCGCAGGTGCAGCTCACCAACCGCTTTTGCGGTCCTTTACCAGGCTGCCCCTCTCCGCTTCTGCGCTTCTTCTTCAGCAGGTGTTGTCCCGCTTCTGCGGTGTCCTGACCGTATCTGCGGTCCCAGCCTTCACCCTTCGCCACCGCATCTGCGCCCCCTTTGGCCGCTTCTGCGGCTCCGCACCTGCGGCCAAAACCTCGCAGATGAGGTTACACCAGATATCAGCTGCTTCAGCTATTCTTCCTAACTCCAATTCAATCTGTTAACCACTCGGAATCCACCTGAGGCCCCCGGGACCCCAACCAATCATGCCAACCAGTCCCAAAACATAATGCGGACCTGCTCGAGGCCTCAAATCACATCAAACAACGCCGAATTCACGAATCATACCCCAATCCAGACTATATGAACTTTAGAACTTCAAACTTCTACATTCGATGCCAAAACCTATCAAATCACGTCCGATTGACCCCAAATTTTGCACATAAGTCATATTTGACATTGCGGACCTGCTCCAACTTCCAGAATCGAAATCCCACCCCGATATCAAAAAGTCCACTTCCGGTCAAACTTCTCAAAAACCTTCAAATTTCTATCTTTAGCCAAATGACTCCGAAATGACCCACTGACCTCCGAATTCACTTCCGATCGCGCTCCAAACACCAGAATCACCATACGGAGCTATTCCTAGACTCGGAATCCCAAACGGACATTGATAACACTGAATTGCACTTCAACCCAAACTTATAAAATTTTCTCCCAAATGCTAACTTCCACGATAAGCACCAAAACGCTCCCGAGTGACCCAAAACCCGCTCCGGGCATACGCCCAAGTCTGAAATCATCATACGAACCTGCTGGAACCTTCAGATCCCGATTCCAAGGTCGTTTACATAGAAATCAAATCTTAGTCAATTCTTTCAACATAAAGCTTCCGAAATAAGAATTCTCTTTCCAAATCAACTCTGAACTTCCCGAAATTCAATTCCGACCGTACGTACAAGTCATAATACCTGAAGTGAGGCTGCTCATGGCCTCAAACTGCTGAACGACGTGCTAGAGCTCAAAACAACCTGTCGGGTCGTTACATTCTCTCCCACTTAAACATACGTTCGTCCTCGAACAAGCTTAGAACTGCACTGAAGCAGTCTGAAATCATTGTTTGACACCTCAAGCACCTATTCGTGCTACCACAACCCAGCTGGGCACCTTAGCTTGTTTAAATCTGGAGATATCGCTTTTCACTTAAGCAAATAAGCCTTGGAACCCAATTCCAACATCCGGAATTCTCTACCAGGCCTGTTTCTAATATAAGAACACTGTATCAATCACTACACGCTGTACCAAATCATGACTGCATACCTTTGCTGAATTCACACCTTGCACCACTTTATCCACAGGATCACAATAACATTCTCTGATCATAATAACCTACATTCCCCGAACCTGATGCTCACAACGCATCTCATGACATGTATAAGTCTTGTTCCAACTCTTACAATACCGCCACGACAGAGGAGACGCGTAGAAATTCATAACCAACTGCCAAGTCAACAAATCATTGAGGCTACACTCCTGACAAGAACATTACCTCATTCTGAACCAAATGATGATCTTTGCTCCTTAATATACTTCATACAATCCGATTGCACTGACCCTAGAGCCAATAACCTTATCTCACCCAGTACAAACTGTTCAGGCAACAAGCCCCCCAGACATGACCAAAAGTCTCATATGATGCCACAACGTGCCAGTAGGCTACCAATTCGAACATGATACATAAGGAAACCGAACTCTAGAAGGGACTGCTCAACTCACACTACTAATATGGACTGTCCTCAAAAAAGGGAAACCAAAACACACAAAAATTAGAATACAGAAAACTGTATTCAACATCATACTGTTGCGGCGTGCAACCCGATCCAAACAACTGTCGCGCCCCCTTTTTCCCTCGCGGAGAGGAGTCCAGGTTTCGACATTCATGAAGGTGTAATGACTCATTTCCTTTTGGGAATTAGGTATTGCATTTTTGAAGAGTCACCACCTAACGATTTATAAGGTGCGTTAGGGCACCTACAGGGTTTATCTACAACTACGTTTGATAACCAAAGATAGGGTAAGGGCTTGAAATTATCCTAAGGGGAAGGTGTTAGGCACCCCTCAGGATCCACTAGTGTGGTTCCCGGCCAGACAGTTTTTGTGAATTTGTGCAATTACAAATAGATAAGTAAGGCTCACATAGCAGGGGATTTAGGTTAAAATACACAAGCTTTTGAAAAATGATTAATAAAAAAAAGCAACGTTTTGAAAAGAGTTATAATTTATGCATGCTTATGAATGTAAAAGGGGTCCTAGGTTTGTTTGTAATATGGATCACATCAGTACAATGCCCGGTAATCACTCCTTAGAAAGGGGCTACGTGTCGCATTAGCGCATCGGTCATCATATCCATATCTACCCTTTCCCACCCCGTGAAGGTAATTAAAGCGAGGGTTGGTCTCGATTCTTATTGCATGTTGTTACCCGTCCCTTCATATCAGTCCCGGAGGTTAGGACTCTTATCCTATTAGTAGGAGGTTCTAGGCAGACCCTCAGGTTTAAAGGCAAAATACTAAGGCGACATACAAAACAGGTAGGACTGCATTTAAAGGGGAAAAACACAGAAAACGAATAGAAGGTTCAGATATACCTCCCCAAATAATACACATAGACAGCATGACTTATACACAATTAAGGTCTGAATTTAAAATCCTAAAGTAGGGTGTTTGAGTGATAACATCAGAACAAGATTTATCACATGATTCAGAAAAGAAGTCCGAATCAGGTTTGCCTACTGATTTTAATAGTTGATAATTAAACAAAGGCAGTTCCAGTTTTATTAAAGTTATTACCTAAGGCTTGCCTAGGCATAAAGCGATATACAGCAGTTATCCCAAGTTATTAAGAGCAGTTTGGAGATTATTTTACCTTAAGAGCATGCTGTTCTAGTTGCAGAGATGGTTACCAATTTTATTCAGAAGCATCAAAATATGAAAATTATTACTTTATTACCTTCTCATGAATCAGTAACTAACTAGGCGTTTTTAAGCAAAATGCAAACAGGATCCTAGAACATGGTATCTAATATGCAAATTGCAAGCTTGTGAAAAAACAGAATCCCTAAGGCATGAAATGTACATGAGAGTTGCAGGATTTTGAAATAACAGCCTTTTAACCAGTGTTGTTATTGCCCTAGGAGCAGGATTTCTAAGTGATAAAGCATGGACTAATGAATGAAGTGCTGAAGCGAGAAAAAAAGGTCCTAAGAGCATGATTTCTAATGCATAATGAATCCTAAACATGGCTTCTATTGCACAATTAGGAATATAAACCTAATGACGTGCTTTCTACCCTTTAACAACAATAGCATGCATATTTCCCCATCCTTTTTCACTAGCGACCCTAGTACTTGTTTACAAACCATGTGATTGAATTACATAAGCAGAAATAAATAAAAATAAGAAGTTACAACCATAGGAAGCCTGATTCTTACTTCCTCTCTGAGTTACGTAATAAACCACCTCAAATGCTAATATTTTTCCAAAGCTTTCCCTCATACCTAGGTGTGTCAAAGTTCCCTAAGGACCTCAAGGGATCCCAGGCAGTGCTCACACCCAGATTTCATAACCAAGAGTAGGTGTAGTGTGGAAGGGCCAGCCCTTATGTGTCCAGGTTCAGAGGGAGCTCAAGGTTCCTCAAAGCAAGGCTCACACAAGAGGGGCAGAACCTAATGATCTAAGGGTGCATGTGAGAGTGCTTGAAATAGTTTTAAAAAAACATGTGTGAGATAAGTTTGTAGAACAGCAGAAGAGTTTTGAAAGGGAGCAAGGGATAGGAGCAACAAAACCACAGAATAAGTTCAGGGAGGGGTACATGCTTCAGCAGTTACAAACAGGGAGTAGGGGGTTGGAGACATAGAAGACCCAAAACAGAAACACATAATTAGTCATGAATCAAGTACATTAGAAGACATGCTAGTTGAGGGACACAAGCAGGAACAAGTAAACATATTTGAACAAAAGAGGGCAGAACTTTAAGCATGTTGAGAAAAGCAGTAAACAAAAGTGCAACAGCATGAGCCACTAAATCAGTGCAGAAAGAGACAATGGTCGACAACAAGGGAACACATAGGTTTGAGTTTCAGAACCTAAACTACGGACATACCAGTTGAAGAAGCAAAGTGCAGGAAAAGAAAAGTCATGCAATCAGAATTCCACAGTCTAGCATTGGCTTTCAGCCGGCTAGACAAAGCAGGAGCACAAGTAGTAGAGAAAGAAAGAGAGTTTGAATGTGTAAGTGTGTGTTTTAAGCTCAGTTGTTCGTGTGTTTAGAGAAGAGAGGGTAGGGTACATAGCTTTGAAAACGAGTAGAAAATAAGGTAACAAGTAAAGTTTTAACACAAGTATGGAAATAATCACAATCAGAATCCCATTAGTACAAGTACTTCCCTTTAATCAAGGAATTACTTCTTAACGGATACTAACAAGATAACTAAGGAAAGGAAAATCAATCTGACTTCCTCTCTGAGTTACGTAATAAACCACCTCAAATGCTAATATTGTTCCAAAGTTTTCCCTCATACCTAGGTGTGTCAAAGTTCCTAAGGACCTCAAGGGATCCCGGGCAGTGCTCATACCCAGATTGCATAACCAAGAGTAGGTGCAGTATGGAAGGGCCAGCCCTTATGTGTCCAGGTTCAGAGGGAGGTTAAGGGTCCTCAAAGCAAGGCTCACACAAGAGGGGCAGAACCTAATGATCTAAGAATGCATGTGAGAGTGCTTGAAATAGTTCTAAAAAAAANAGTGCTTAGAAATAGTTACTAAAAAACATGTGTGAGATAAGTTTGTAGAACAGTAGAAGAGTGTTGAAAGGGAGCGAGGGATACGAGCAACAAAACCACAGAACAAGTTCAGGGAGGGTTACATGCTTCAGCAGTTAAAAACAGGGAGTAGGGGGTTGGGGACATAGAAGACCCAAAACAGAAACACATAATTAGTCATGAATCAAGTACATTAGAAGACATGCTAGTTGAGGGACACAAGAAGGAACAAGTAATCCTAATTGAACAAAAGAGGGTAGAATTTTAAGCATGTTGAGTAAAGCAGTAAACAAAAGTGCAACATCATGAGCCATTAAGTCAGTGCAGAAAGAGACAATAGTCGACAACAAGGGAACACATAGGTTTGAGTTTCAGAACTTAAACTAGGGATATACCAGTTGAAGAAGCAAAGTGCAGGAAAAGAAAAGTAAAGCAATCAGAATTCCACAGTCTAGCCTTGGCTTTCAGCCGGCTAGACAAAGCAGGAGCACAAGTAGTAGAGAAAGAAAGAGAGTTTGAATGTATAAGTGTGTGTTTTGAACTCAGTTGTTCGTGTGTTTAGAGAAGAGAGGGTAGGGTATTTATAGCTTTGAAAACGAGTAGAAAATAAGGTAACAAGTAAAGTTTTAACACAAGTATGGAAATAATCACAATAAGAATCCCCTTAGTACAAGTACTTCCCTTTAATCAAGGAATTACTGCTTAACAGATACTAACAGGATAATTAAGGAAAAAGAAGATTGATTTCTGACCATATAAGGGATAGTAAGAATATAGAGTTTACAATTGAGTCTAAGTACATAATATACTTAATTTGGGGAAAGGATTCAGCAGGGGTGAAACAGCAAATAAAGGAACGGGAATCAATTAACTTAATCAAACGAGTAAAATTAGGGGTTTATAAGAAAACCTTACAATCAAACCATAACTTGAGGAAATCAAGATCAATCAAGAAGGAATCATGATTCTGCAATTCAGCATATAAATAGAAAAGAATGAACAGGCGTATCAGACATGCAGGGTCAAACATATTGACAGAAAGGAGCAAACTAGATGAACATAGACGTACAGAAGTGACATGAATAGGCTTAGGATTACTCAAAGCATGGTAATCAACAAGGTCAAACAGTCATGGCTCACACATAAGACAAAAATGAAGAAACCAGTCTAACACATAGCAACAGGTAAAGGAGATCAAACCAACACATAGAAACAAGTAAAGAAAGTATTTAAACTCACAGTAACAAGTGAGGAAATTTTAGGAAATTAGGGTTTTAACAAAGTTGAGTTAAAAAGCGGTAAGAACTCAGAATCATTAAAGACAAACAAAGAAAAAGGATTTAACCATAAAGAACCCAATCAAAACAGGCATATAAACAAATAATCAAGGACAGCTCCAGAACCCCGGATAAAACCAAAGATCCTTAGGGTTTTCAACACGATGAGCCAGGTAGGAGAAAACATAAACAAACCATTTAAACATAGTAAAATCATAAGACAACACTGAAAATCAGAGGAGAAATCTTTTAAAAGAGATTTAAGAAAAACCCTAATCGTTGAAGACGAAGAGTCGTTCTGAAAAAAAACGGAGAAACCATTAAGGAAAACACTTAAGAGGTTCATAACATACACAGATCTAAGACAGATTTGAAGGAAAAATCGGAAAGTCTTTAAAGTTAGGGTTTCGGAGAACCCAGAAAAGTGAGAAAACTTCGAGAAGTTACCGATCTAGCCGGAAAAGTCACGGATCTTACTCGAACGGCCATGGATGGCCGGAAAGTGGCATGGGAAACCATGGGAGGCGAGTGAACCGCTTCTGGTTCACTTGAAGGCCTCAAAACAGTGACGCATGTTCAAGAGGGAGCCATAAGGCTGGTAGGTGGTGAGACCACCGTAGATTTAGGCAAGGAGATAGCCGGAGAAGGTGAGTGAAGTTCATCGGAGAGGAGGGGAGGGGAGAAGGTTCCAGAGAGAACCAGAGATAGAGAGAGAAAGATGAAAGTCGGTTGAGTGGAGAAGTGAGAGGGTTTGGGGGGTCGTTTGGGTTTAATTTAGGAAGGGGAGCTGGGGGACCGTTGATCTGAATGATCAACGGTCCAGATTGAATGGGGTAGGTGGGGATCCGGGTTTGGGCTTGGTCCGGTGGGTTTTCAATTGGGTTGGGGTCCGGTTTTAATTAAAAATTGGGCTGGAAAATTGGGATTTGATTTAGGCTACAATTGAAATACAAATGGGCTGTTACTTAAATAGCCAGTTTTTCCCTTTTAATTTATAAAAAATAGTGAATAGTTTCTGAAAAATAAATTTAAAGTACTAAATTGATTTATAGTACATAATTAACAATTTAAAAATATAGGATCCAATTTTATGCGTATAAAACATAATTAAACCTTAAATGGCTAATATTGTAATTATGTGCTATTTAGCTTTAAAAATACTAAATATAATTGTAAAAATATGTAAAAATTGCCTTAGCCATATTTTGGCATAAATATAAAAATCCAATAGAAGAATTCTCAAGATAATCATCTTGAAAATAATTATTGGGGATTTTATGGATAAAAGGGGAAAATAAATCAATTTAAACCTTTAAAAATTATGGAAAAATAATAAAACACTTGGACATGCTTATGTATCCATATATGTGCTATTTTGAAGTTATTTCCATATTAAAAATATATAGGAAAAAATTGGGTATCAATAGCTGCCCCTCTTTACCCGGGAAGAATGAAAGAGTTTCCGGGTAAAGAAATGATGCTCAATTTTGACCGAGCGAAACGGTTTGAAAAGGTTAGGCCGCACCCTGGCTTCTGAGCTGCCTACATATCCCTGGTTTTACAGGAATTGGGTCGTATGTAGTTCAGGATCCGTCGGCGGAGTATACCGATGGAGGCTTTTCAAGGACGGATGCGATATCTAGAGCCAGGTGAGTGATAGGTTTACGGGAATGGTGAAGTTTGATATGGCTGCGGGCACTGGAGCGGAATTGCTCCTGCCGGGGTGGCCGTTGCTCGCCGTTTACCTGCAAATAAGCAATGCAAGCATATATTGTGCGTAAATTCGAACATGATGCAAATTCCCGTTGGACCATGAATGTTGTCTTTGGATGGTCAGGAATGGCGTCCTCAGACCATGATGTCCTGGGCCATGAAGCATATGATAAAGGATTCGCAGGCCATGAAATGATGTTCTCGGGCTATGGGGATGGTGCCTCCGAACCATGACGCCTTTGAATAATGTTATGCAAAAAGTTTGAAAGGGATGCTCAGGCCATGACATGGTGTTCTCGGGCTATGAAGACGGTGCCTCTGAATGATAATGCCTTTGGATGAGTTAGCGATCTTTCAGCCCATGAAGGATACCACGTGGCGATCTTTCAGCCGTGCAATGCAGCATGAGGCAATCTTTCAGCCGTGCAGATGCAGTATGTGGCGATCTTTCAGCCTATGAGATGCAGTGTGTGGCGATCTTTCAGCCGTGCAGATGCAGTATGTGGCGATCTTTCAGCCTATGAGATACAGTGTGTGGCGATCTTACAGCCGTGCAGATGCAGTATGTGGCGATCTTTCAGCCTATGAGATGCAGTGTGCGGCGATCTTTCAGCCGTGCAGATGCAGTATGAGGCGATGTTTCAGCCTATGAGATGTAGTGTGTGGCGATCTTTTAGCCATGCAGACGCAGTATGAGGCGATCTTTCAGCCTATGAGATGCAGTGTGTGGCGATCTTTCAGCCATGCAGATTTAGTGGAGACAGCGTTTAGTCTCGGAAGGCAGAATGGTAGCCCTATGCAGATTGGAAGGCAAAATAGTAGCCTTATGCAGATTGGAAGGCAGAATAGTATCCTTATGCATATTGGAAGGTAGAATAGTAGCCTTATGCAGATTGGAAGGCAGAATAGTAGCCTTATGCAATGCAGATACAACTAGAGGTAGAGCTTAACCTCGGAAGGCAGAATAGTAGACTTATGCAATGCAGATGCAGCTGGAGGTAGAGCTTAACCTCGGAAGGCAGAATAGTAGCCTTATGCATATTTGAAGGCAGAATAGTAGCCTTATCCAAGAAATCAAATAGCAAATGATAGTAGAGTTTTCTTAGCTGATAGCGGATTGCGGCGTTGTGACTACTGGGAGCATTGTGACATATAGAGCATTACGGGCACGTGCTGATAGCAAATGTTGGCAAGTGCAATGATTCTGAGAATCGTATTCTTGAACAATGTTTGTTCCATGGGCGTACAGTATGTTTAATGAGTTCGTAGTCCTAGTGCCTACATCCAAAGAAAAATCGTGAGTTTTGTAAAGGGGGGAGGTTAGTTCGCATCCATGCTGGCTTTGCTTGACTCGTTAGGCCTTGATCTGGTGATACCGTTTGTATCATTGGGGTAGCATTGCTAAACAAAGCGGTTTCAATAATAGACATGCCTGATTTTGTAAAAGTATGACATAAATGTACAATTAAAAATAGTTTTTAGATGAAGCGACGACTGTGACGTGGTTAGGGACATTGCAACCTCTCTTGCTACGAAATTTTGAGGGTCCTCCTCAAAATTCTGCCCCAGTTTGATGGGTTGACACTTCTGACTGTTGCTCATGCGGCGATCGGCTGAAATGACTTTGGAGTTTTGAGGGTCCTCCTCAAAATTCTGCCCCAGTTTCCCAATTTCAGGGGGAAATGAAAATTTAATTAAATTGTGATCGAACCCATAGGGCTGCCTACGTATCCCCTCTTATACGGGAATCAAGTCAGGCGTAGTTCAATTACATCATATGAGGAAAGCATAAAGATTACACATAGCAATGCTTAACTGCATCTGAATTGATCGGCTTCGGCCAGACTTCCCCATCCATTTCTGCAAGTATGAGGGCTCCTCCTGTCAAAACCCGGTGAACCACGTATGGACCCTGCCAATTGGGAGAGAACTTCCCTTTGGCTTCATCTTGATGCGGAAAAATTTTCTTTAACACCAGCTGCCCCAATGTGAACTGTCTTGGTTACCACGTCGAGTATTCTACTACCCTGAGAACCTTAGCGTTGATCTGCTTGGTGATTTCTTCCTTGATTTTCAAGCTCATATCGGGCTTGAACTTCCTGAGCTTTTTCTTTATCGGCCGACACATTGGATTGGTTGGTAGTTTGTGAGCCACAATAGACGTACTCAGACCAGCATGTCATCATAGGACCAGGCGAATATGTCCTCATACTCCTTTAGAAATTTTGTGTATTATTTCTTCTCCGATGGCAATAGGTGAATGCTGATTCGCATTTCCTTGACGTGTTCTGAATTTCCCAGGTTGACAATTTCGGTCTTGTCCAGGTTGGACTTAGGTCTGTTCTCAAAATTCTCATCTTCTTTGACAATCTCGTCAGGTATATCATCTTCCTCTGAATCCATGTCCATTTGTTGCGTTGTCTCATTGTATGCCACAGTCATTAGTTCATCAAGATAAGTAATTGTAATGTTGTATTGGTAAAGCGAGGAGAGAAAACGATAGCAATAAATATTAATTCATAAGAAAATAAAAAATGCTTTAGATAAATTGAATAACTGTTTTGAACATCGAAGATCTTATTGCGGGAATTGAAAAATGCGAAAAGAAAATCATTTAGTAAATAAAAACAGTGCATGATGCTTGTTTTAGCCTTGCTACCCCGAGGCTCGTCGGGCTCTGGTTGTTCTGATGGTCCAATTCTTGAGATATGCCCCTCTGCTCACAGCCTGTATTGTAGGGCCTTCCTCCCCCTCCTCCTCGAGAATGACACAACAGTCCATATCACTGTCTTCTAGGAACAAATTCTTCATTGCTGCAAGCGCTTCTTCATCATCTGACCCATAAATAACGTCAGCCTGTTGGAAAGTCTGCTCCAAATGCGGTATTGGTTGCTCTAGTGGATAGTAAGGACCGCGCCATGGTGGTAACCAGTTGTTGAATTCTTCCCAGGTGTAATCATATCCCAAACCGAAGGTAGTGCCATGTTTCTTGAGTTTTATGGGTTTAGAGATTCCTTGGAGGTTTTTGCCGAGCCCTTTGCCAGGTTCGTACCCACTCCAACTCAGTATAGTCTCGATTTTGTTATCCCACCATTTGTCTTTGTCAACATCATTGACCCGCTCGATGTGGTGGTAAGTTTCTCCACCTAGCTTCTTTCTTCCCCCGAATGGTCTGGCGACTGTATATAGGGTTGCTGCCGTCGCCGTGAATGATCACTTCCTGGTGATTCCATTCGAATTTTACTGCCTGATGCAGCGTTGATGCTACGGCCCCAGCAGCATGAATCCACGGCCGTCCCAGCAACAAGTTGTAAGATGCTGGTACATCTATTACCTGGAAATCGACATCGAACCAGGTTGGTCCCATCTGTAAGCATAGAATAATCTCACCAATGGTGGACCTCTGAGAACCATCGAAGGCTTTCACATTGATTGCTCTGTCTTTTATCTCATGCAACCCTTTACCCAACTTCTTGAGTGTTACAACGAACAGATGTTAAGACTGGAACCTCCATCGATCAGGATTCTGGTGATAAAATAATCTTCACATTGCACGGTGATGTGTAGTGCCTTGTTGTGCCCCAGCCCTTCAGGTGGCAGCTCGTCCTCATGAAAGGTGATCTTGTGGCTTTCCAGAACATGCCCTACCATATTAGCCATTTCCCCGCCAGTGATGTTACTTGGTATGTATGCTTCACTTAACACCTTTAATAGAGCATGCTTGGGTGCCTCAAAATTTTGCAGTAAAGAGAGAATGGATATTTGTGCTGGCGTCTTGTTCAACTGATCAATGAACGAATACTCCTTGGCCTGTACTTTCCTCCAATGGTCATCCAGACCTGTCTCAATGAGGGACGGCTGATTGGAGGCCTGCTTGCTTGATTCAGCTAGGTGTTCAGGGGTATAGACCCTACCAGTTCTTGTCATACGCTGTGCTGCGATAGTTTCTTCAATTCTGACCTTGCCCTTCCTTCTCGCCTCGGCTGTATAGTCCCAGGGTACAGCATTTGTATGGAATGGTGGCGTGGTTGACATCGCCACTGGGATCGTCGTGGCTATCCTCAGTCCGAACGGAACATGTGCCTTGGGTGGCAAGACTGTAACCCCAAATGGTGCGGGTGCATTTGCCGAAGACGCGAATTCAACCTCAATTGGTGTTGGTGTCTTTGTGGATGATGTTGCTTCAAACTCAAGTGGTACAGACATGTTCACCTCAGCGCCCTCAGACAGTTGAATCTGGACTATGATTGAATTGCGTGTAATTATTGGTTTCTTTGGGGCATCACCTTTTGTGATCAACCCAATTGATCCCTCGGGATCCCAGTTATCTTCTATTTCAATCATGTGGATACCTCCATCCTTACGGTCTGGTAGAGGGTTGTTGTGGATGCTTGGAGCGGGTTCTTTTGCCACAATGATCTTGTTATCAATCAAAAACTGTTTCTTGTCTTTCAGTTAGCGGCATTCATCGATGGTGTGCCCTTTCATGCCGGAGTGGTATGCACAGGACTTGTTTGGGTTAACCCATTGAGAAGGATTCTCAGGGGTTGCAGCAGGGATGGGGGTGACATAACCAGCAGCTTTGAGTCTCTCATACAGCTGGTCAATGGGTTCAGCGATGGCCGTATACTGTTTTGGAGGTATGCGATCAAAATTTGGTCGAGGTCTAGGGAAGTTTTGGCATGCAGGGTGTGATTGATAGTGGGAGGGTTGAGCATTATAGGTTTGGTAGACATGAGCGGGTTGGGAGTATCTAGGTGAAGCAGGTTGACATGTAGGAGGTGGAGATGACTGATAAGTTGGTGGAGGAGCTTGGTACGAGGATGAGGGTGCTTGGTAATTTGGAGTTGGCTGATATATGAGTGGAGGTGTTGGGTAAGTTTGGTATTTGAGGGGAGACTTGGTCCTTTGTACAACCATCACGGCCCCTACGTCCCTCTTCTTAGACACACCACCGGACTGTAAGGCCTTATTTGTAGCTTGCAAGGCCTCGAAGTTTGTAACCATACCGCTTTTGATTCCTTCTTCAATTCTTTCACCCAATTTGATAATGTTGGAGAACTTGTTGTTCTCAATCATCATCAGCCGTTCATAGTATTGTGGGTCTTGAGCCCGGACAAAGAACTTATTCATTTGTTCCTCTTCTAAGGCAGGTCTGACCTTAGCAGCTTCGAACCTCCAACGAGTAGCATACTCGCAAAACGTCTCTGTGGGCTTCTTCTTCAGATTCTGTATATAGAACACGTCTGGTGCATTCTCCCTATTAAACCTAAATCTGTCCATAAAGTCAAATGCCATGCCTACCCAGCTTGACCACTACTTGGGATCTTGGCTGATGTACCAAGATAATGCATCTCCTTTCAAACTTCTCACGAACAGCATCATGCGGATTCTCGCGTCCTTCCCTAGTCCAACCAACTTGTCGCAGTATGTCCTCAGTGGACCGTTGGATCACCCGTACCATCAAACATTTCAAACTTAGGAGGTTTGTACCCCTCGGGCAGTTCGACATCAGGCTGTATGCAAAGATCCTTATAGTTCAGCCCTTCGATTCCTTTGCTTCCCTCAACGCCCTGAATCCTGCTGGTCAGTTTCTTAAGCTCCTCAGCCAAGTTCTTGATAAGCAGATCCTTTTCGTCAGACTCAGGTGTGCATGAGACAGGTTGGGTGGAGTGTGGCATGGTCTCCATGTAGATAGGATTGTTGTGGTGGCCTGGTGTATGGGTGTGGAAATGGTCGTTTGTGGAGTTTTGCGGTTCTGTGATGAGTAGTGGAGTGTTGTTTGGGGTATGACAGGTGTTACATTGGTTCTTTGGTGGATCAACGGGATGGTGTGGAGCGAGATGATTCTGTTGTTTTGGGATATTCTGAGGAGGTGTAGGGTTTTGAGTGTTGGGGAAGTTGACATCTGGGGTGCTGAGGGAAAATGACAAGCTTGCCAGGTTCCGAACCTAATCGAGCTCTTCCTGAAATTTCAACAGCTTCTGCTCAAGTTGTGACACGTTCTCGTTACGGACCCGAATACCATGGTAATCAGTGGCCTCAACCCGTTCAGTTGGGTTCTCCTTCCTGGTGTTGTTCAAATCTTCCATCTTGCCTTTGTTCTTGCTTTTAACAGAACTAAGAGGAGGAGTGGGTGGAGGGCCCCTGGATCTCGTGGAATAAGATGACGATGTCAGAGTGCACGAACTAACCTTTGGGGATGGGGAATAATAAAAACAAGAACAAAAGGTAACCAAGTCAGTGAGGATCATAAAAGTATTGCAATATTTAAACACATAGTGCAGGAATATAAAGCGTGTCCTAATTTGGGAACCTCGTTGTGCCCGAGGTAGGCCTAGCGACAGATTGATTTGGAGAACTTAAAATGCTAAATGCCTCATTTTATTGATAAAAATAAGACGAATCCCCAAATTGACACTAAATAAACAAGAAATAAAAGTCACTAATGGCCATCGGCCTTATTACATTTATAAAGTGGAAAAGATAAACTCCTATCTACTTGGTCCCAGAAGGACCTTCCCCAGATTCGGCATCCTTGGCTCTATCGAACAGCTTCCCTAACTCGCGAAGTCCCAGCAATAGGTCAGCTCTCGCTAGATGTCCACCTTCGGTCCCTTCAGCCTCTTGACAATCTTCAACTCTTTTGAGAAACTTTCTTTCCAGTTCTACTATGCCTCGCTCCAAGTATCCTAGCCTTTGTTGGCGTTGATAGCCATGTCTTTCCATTCCTCGATCAGCTTCTGGTTGGACTCTTGTATCTCGCGGTGTTCGCTCTTGCATTCACGGATCCTTTTGTGCAGCTGGTTGTACTTGACTTGTGCCTCGGCCTTTTCATCTATAATTCTATGACCTCGAACGAACCCCGGCTGGCCCAGACCATCATGATTGTCTTCCAACCAACCTGAATAAAAAGGAGTACAACCGTCATGATATCTGTCTGGCTCGATGGTGTCTTTCCCCATTACGATCTTGCAATGCCACATGTGTTGGGCTTGGCACTTGTAGGGACTATCATCGTTTTGGAAGTCAGCTCGGAAGTGGCTCATCTTGTCGACCCTGGGTATGACTTGCTTCCTACCAGCTTGCCTCATAACTCGAAGAGGGACGTAAGGGTATGTTCCTCATAGACCAATTAGTATCAGGAAAGGTGCATCTCTGGATCGGCCAATGAACTCCTCTATTGGAAACCACTCGAACATCTATTGAACCTGTTCTTCGATCAGATTATCAAATAGCTCAAACCATCCTTTGGCGCTCTCAGGCTGAGCGAACATGTCGGGGATGTAATTCATTCGCCTTGGGTGGTGGAAAGTGATGTGATCATCCCAGTCCCTTCGCTGAATTTCTTGTCGGTATTCGCCCTTTTGGAGATGTTCCATGAGCCGGAGTTGAAGTAGTAAATTGCAGCCTTCAAAGTGTTTTGCTCCTCGTTGACACTTCTCTAAGGCTCGGTACATGTCTGCGATGATCATGGGTACAATGCTGAATGTCTGCCCACCAATCCCCTCTATTAGGGTCTTAGTTACCATAGCCAACCTGGTATGAATTCTCCCTTTCTTCATCGGAAACACGATCAGACCCAGGAAGCAAAACATGAAGACGAAAACCCTGCGATGGATGTGTCCCAAGGACGTGATGGCAAACTTGTCAGGGTAGGTACGGTAGGATTAGTTGTGACCGTACCTTTCATACAGGTAGTCAAAAGGGATGTATGATTCCTTTAGGCATGTCAATTCTGCAT
>NC_031990.1:23271140-23272167 GCF_001879085.1 Nicotiana attenuata
GAAAGGGGCTACGCGTGGCATTAGCGCACCGGTCATCATATCAGTATCTACCCTTTTCCACCCCGTGAAGGTAATTAAAGCGAGGGTTGGTCTCGATTCTTATTGCATGCTGTTACCCGTCCCTTCCTATCAGTCCCGGAGGTTAGGACTCTTATCCTATAAAAAGGAGGTTCTAGGAAGACCCTCAGGTTTAAAGGCAAAATACGAAGGCGACATACAAAACAGGTAGGACTACATTTGAAAGGGGAAAACACAGAAAACGAATAGAAGGTTTAGATATACCTCCCCAGATAATGTACATAGACAACATGACTTATACACAATTAAGGTCTGAATTTAAAATCCAAAAGTAGGGTGTTTGAGTGATAACATCAGAACCAGATTTATCACATGACTCAGAAAAGAAGTCCGAATCAGGTTTGCCTACTGAATTTAATAGTTGATAATTAAACAAAGGCAGTTCCAGTTTTATTAAAGTTATTACCTAAGCCTTGCCTAGGCATAAAGCGATATACAGCAGTTATCCCAAGTTATTAAGAGCAGTTTGGAGATTATTTTACCCTAAGAGCATGTTGTTCTAGTTGCAGAGATGGTTACCAATTTTATTCAGAAGCATCACAATATGAAAATTATTACTTTACTACCTTCTCATGAATCAGTAATTAACTAGGCGTTTTTAAGCAAAATGCAAACAGGATCCTAGAACATGGTATCTAATACGCAAATTGCAAGGTTGTGAAAAAACAGAATCCCTAAGGCATGATTTCTAAATGTACATGAGAGTTGCAGGATTTTGAAATAACAGCCTTTTAACGAGTGTTGTTATTGCCCTAGGAGCAGGATTTCTAAGTGATAAAGCATGGACTAATGAATGAAGTGCTGAAGCGAGAAACAAAGGTCCTAAGAGCATGATTTCTAATGCATAATGAATCCTAAACATGGTTTCTATTGCACAATTAGGAATATAAACCTAATGACGTGCTTTCTACCCTTTGACACTATAACATGCATATTTCCCCATCCCTTT
>NC_031990.1:23273287-23284260 GCF_001879085.1 Nicotiana attenuata
AAGAAGATTGATTTCTGACCATATAAGGGATAGTAAGAATATAGAGTTTACAATTGAGTCTAAGTACATAATATACTTAATTTGGGGAAAGGATTCAGCAGGGGTGAAACAGCAAATAAAGGAACGGGAATCAATTAACTTAATCAAACGAGTAAAATTAGGGGTTTATAAGAAAACCTTGCAATCAAACCATAACTTGCGGAAATCAAGATCAATCAAGAAGGAATCATGATTCTGCAATTCAGCATATAAATAGAAAAGAATGAACAGGCGTATCAGACATGCAGGGTCAAACATATTGACAGAAAGGAGCAAACTAGATGAACATAGACGTACAGAAGTGACATGAATAAGCTAAGGATTACTCAAAGCATGGTAATCAACAAGGTCAAATAGTCATGGCTCACACATAGGACAAAAATGAAGAAACCAGTCTAACACATAGCAATAGGTAAAGGAGATCAAACCAACACATAGAAACAAGTAAAGAAAGTATTTAAACTCACAGTAACAAGTGAGGAAAATTTTAGGAAATTAGGGTTTTAACAAAGTTGAGTTAAAAAGCGGTAAGAACTCAGAATCATTCATGGCAAACAAAGAAAAAGGATTTAACCATAAAGAACCCAATCAAAACAGGCATATAAACAAATAAACAAGGACAGCTCCAGAACCCCGGATAAAACCAAAGATCCTTAGGGTTTTCAACACGATGAGCCAGGTAGGAGAAAACATAAACAAACCATTTAAACATAGTAAAATCATAAGACAACACTGAAAATCAGAGGAGAAATCTTTTAAAAGAGATTTGAGAAAAACCCTAATCGTTGAAGACGAAGAGTCGTTTTGAAAAAAAAAATCGGAGAAACCTTTAAGGAAAACACTTAAGAGGTTCATAACATACACAGATCTAAGATAGATTTGAAGGAAAAATCGGAAAGTCTTTAAAGTTAGGGTTTCGAAGAACCCAGAAAAGTGAGAAAACTTCGAGAAATTACCGATCTAGCCGGAAAAGTCACGGATCTTACTCGAACGGCCATGGATGGCCGAAAAGTGGCATGGCAAACCATGGGAGGCGAGTGAACCGCTTCTGGTTCACTTGAAGGCCTCAAAACGGTGACGCATGTTCAAGAGGGAGCCATAAGGCTTGTAGGTGGTGAGACCACCATAGATTCAGGCAAGGAGATGGCCGGAGAAGGTGAGTGAAGTTGATCGGAGAGGAGGGGAGGGGAGAAGGTTCCAGAGAGAACCAAAGATAGAGAGAGAAAGATGAAAGTCGGTTGAGTGGAGAAGTGAGAGGGTTTGGGGGGATCATTTGGGTTTAATTTAGAAAGGGGAGCTGGGGACCGTTGATCTGAATGATCAACGGTCCAGATTGAATGGGGTAGGTGGGGATCCGGGTTTGGGCTTGGTCCGGTGGGTTTTCAATTGGGTTGGGGTCCGGTTTTAATTAAAAATTGGGCTGGGAAATTGGGGTTTGATTTAGGCTACAATTGAAATACAAATGGCCTGTTATTTAAATAGCCTGTTTTTCCCTTTTAATTTATAAAAAATAGTAAATAGTTTCTGAAAAATAAATTTAAAGTACTAATGTGATTTATAGTACATAATTAAAAATTTAAAAATATAGGATCCAATTTTATGCGTATAAAACATAATTAAACCTTAAATGGCTAATATTGTAATTATGTGCAATTTAGCTTTAAAAATACTAATATAATTGTAAAAATATGTAAAAATTGCCTTAGCCATATTTTGGCATAAATATAAAAATCCAATAGAAGAATTCTCAAGATAATCATCTTGGAAATAATTATTGGGGATTTTATGGATAAAAAGGGGAAAATAAATCAATTTAAACCTTTAAAAATTATGGAAAAATAATAAAACACTTGGATATGCTTATGTATGCATATATGTGCTATTTTGAAGTTATTTTGCATATTAAAAATATATAGGGAAAAATTGGGTATCAACAACAACATACCCATGGCGGCATGCCACCCGATCCACACATAAAATTCACATAAGGAGATTCACACCGAGCTAAATTGCTCATTACAACAAAATACCGAATATCGGTCACAGGCACGCTAAGTGCATAATACCATCCCTGAGGGGACATATAGCGCCATAAGCTAATAAACTCGAGCACAACTGAGGTACGATATATGTTCTGAAACTAAAGAGCCATACTGCTCACATAACACCATCGCTACGCGGAACCTCAACACATAAGGAATTACCAAGCCGTTTCGCAACTCACACGGCACAATATAGCATTACATGAAATAGCCGACGACGAATTAACATCCAACGTCTGAGTACTCCTCCATATGGAGAGCTATGCTGAAATGACCACATTCGGCCTGATATAGAGCCCATATTCATGTTTAAATCCATCCACAGACCTCAAGCCGATTCAGATCGTACCAAACTAGGCCAATAATCCTTTCTGGGTCCATAATAACCCCTTCTTCCCATAACACACAAGAATAACCATCATAACCGAAGAAATCCTCCACGGTCCACAACCCAATAAATCGAGTGTCCTCCAGGCATAAATTCTCAAATCAACCATATCACCACAATCTTCATACTTGGTTTCATTCTCCAATCAATCAAGTGACTACATGCCACACTTATACAATCTTCCCGTGGGGCACGCTCCCACGATCCTTCCGTAATAGATAACAAGCCTGCACATCCATGCCACTGGCCGCACTAACGCTGAAAAACGATCAAGGATCCATAACCAGGATGCAAAGCCTCTTCCACAAAACACCGGTCCAAGGTGACGTTGAAGACAATACCAGCTTACTCTAATCATTCAAACCCTTTTTTATGCTCATCCGAGCTCGTGACATCCTTGTCAACACCAGACCGCAACCTTGATCCTCACTTTCATGTTTCATACCACTCACTGCACCTTAACAAGCCAGCATACGATAGTGCAAGAATTTCATCACAACTCCTGAACCACTAACATGGAAAACACTTCCTCACATGGAAGCTTTTTCTTTTCTTAACTCATTCCAAGAGAACCATAGCAACACACGAGTGAATTCTCACAACCGTAGAAGATGCAATTCTTCAAGTAGTGGCCTAAGCCACCATAGCCCTTTCCGGGACCCACCTACACATAGCGGACCATAATACTAAAATACTTCACCCAACACATAATGCGCTCAACCCGAGTGGTCTTGTAACACGAGATCATGTTGTCTCAAATCCCACGGACCACCTCATACCTTCCTTGTGCGCATATTCGCATCTCGACTGGTACATCCGACCTGATAATTCCTTTACGAATCCGAAGTCTCTTTCTCCTTTTTCCTCCCAATGATACACTGCAAGTCAAAACATCCTAGAACATTTTGAGCCACTTATCATAAGCTGCTACGCAAGCCCGATTCCTAAACACATTGCGGGCTTAAATCCTTAGGCACTGCATTTTTAACCTTTGAATTCACTAGGACCGTTATTGAGAGTCACCCACCCGTCATGGTCCCAAATATAATCGTCTGCAAGGCTCCGCTAGCCCATGACCACCCTCTCAAGGAGACACCAGGCCGAATCACCTTCCTTGCAACTTACTCCTACGCGAAACATAATTCCCGAGTCTTCCCAAAGCTAGAACATGAGTCGATGATGCCAATTATAGAACACATTCTTCAATTCCATTGCTCAAATTACTATTGATGTTCCCTTCCCTTAGCCGAAACAACTTACCAATACGCCAATAACCCGAAATTCACAAGAAGATAATCATGCAACCTAATCGTAAGCGGTGGGACTCTCCCACTTAGCTTGAAGCCACTATTACACAACTTTGGAACCCACCAAGATTCCTTACCCCTTATTGACATGACCTTGCACAATTAAACTGTCGGATTCCTCGAAATCTTTCCTTTAGCATTTCATGAACACCTTGAATCTCTAGCAACATTCACATATTAGACCTCTTACCGGATAGCCAGTAGGATTCTTCGCAGAAGCTTCGCCAACCACGCGACCGCTGATCTGCTCACCGGAGATAACCCACCTGTGGAGATTACACGCCGACATCTTTCACTGTCGCTGCATGAGGCACGATCACTACGTCATTCATAACCCATCAAGAGCCCGTGCCCATTTACCAATTGCACAAGTCCATTCACTCCTCGTGGACATTAACTAAATGTGCGGCAATATATTCCAATTCAAAATTATGTTGTATCCTCCTTCATATCAAGCAGCTCCTTTCCGTCATATCAAATCCCCGCCGAATAATAGCCCGTATTTCAAATTAAGTCCGTAGACCTAGCCACTGAATCCACATACTACTCTGCCACTCTCCCACTTTGGGCAGACTCACTTCTTTAAGAAACTACTCGACCTCCACTTCTTACACCTGGCCTTCTAGAAGTTTAACCACCGCATGACACTTCCCACACGTCCTTCCTCATCCTTTGCTACTCTACTGATGCCTTAGATCAAAATCTATCTCGGTAGCACTTGAACCAACAGACCGCTACTAACTTTTAAACCTTTCCAAAGATCATCTTCCTCGAGCCGCCAGCATTAGAAATGCACATTCAATCCTGAACCACCGCACTCTGCGATCCCTGACAGCCGCTTCTCCAATACTATCTTACAATATCCTGCCCCAAGGGGCGAATTGTAGAAGGTCTTAACACCGGCGAGCTTAGTACATTCAACAAGGAAAACGACACCTCATCACAGATGAAAATTCCACCACGCTCGCAAATACCAAGCCTCGTTACTCCATCAACCCAAATCTGTACATTCTTAGCCCGATTGGTATTCCCCCGCCGGGAATAAAATACCGAATCCCTAACTCATGCACTGAGTAAACCTCCATTCAAGTCATTCACTGCCCCGACACGTAGGCAAGCATCCTACCATCACATCGATACCGCGCGACAACCATTCATAAGCACCATGGCAACTTGTGCCTAGCTTCAGAGCTCTCAGAAGTACAGCTACTAAACTGAAACGACAGAGTATCCGTCCACAAGGAGACGACAATAGTCAAATCAACTACACCGGGAGAAGCATCCCGTACCACCTCTATAGTACCTTTAAAATTTCTCAATTCCTGATTTATAATAAGCTCTCCACATCGCATAAGATTGAATAGGAAGGAAATAAAGGCATAAGCCTCAAAGGAATCAAATCGCACGATGAGGAAATCAAGAAGGGAAGTGCTCCTAACAGCCCTGTAGCCTCCCGAAGATAAGTACAGACGTCTCTGTACCGATCCGCAAGACTCTACTAGACTTGCTCATGACTCGTGAGACCTACGGGAACCTAGTGCTCCGATACCATGTTGTCACGACCCAAAATCCACTAAGGGTCGTGATGGCGCCGGACACCACTGTCAGGCAAGCCACCACCAATTTACTTGAAATTTCTTGTTTTAATATTTTCGAAATCGTTCCTTTTGTACATTAAACAATGAGAATAAGTTTTACTGAATAGATACTGATGTCTTTAACAAACTCAATATTAAACAATCCCATTATCATCCCAGAACCCGGTGTCACAAGTGCATGAGCTATCTCTAGGAAACAAAATAACACAATAACTGTCCGGGAATACGAATAGGACAGATAATAAATATGGAAATCTAAAAGAGACTCTACTGGCTGCGGGTCGTCTTGAGAAGTGCAGCTCACCTAAGCCTCCGTATCAACTATGCTGCTACGCCCACTAGGCCGCTAGAGATGCAGGTGCCTGTGCAACAAAAATGCACAGCAAGTGTAGCATGAGTACGAAAACAACATGTACTCAGTAAGTATCCCACCTAATCTCGAAGAAGTAGAGACGAGAGGTCGACTTCGACACTTACTAGTGGTCCAATGATGATACATCAATAATATAACAAGTCGAGGGTTTATATAAACATGAATGTAATTCAATAGAGTGAAATAAGTAAACAATTCTGTTTTTTCATCATTTATACATATATTCTCAAGACGGGAAGAAGCAATATCAACTTCAGTAAATTACAAGGCAAGCAATACAAGCATGCGCAAATTATGCCGAGGACGTACAGTCCGATCCAACAATATTTAAACTGTGCACTGCCAGAGGGTCGAATGGCGCGAACCATAGATGCATCTATTACCCCGCTCGCGAATCATACATGCGACGCGGTCAAATTTAAATAAATACTCCAAACAGTCAATCAAGAAACTATCAGGGAATCAATCATCCAATAAAAGGAAAACTCTTTTTTTTTAAAAGTCAAGAAACGAATGTCTAGTTTTTATAAATTCTTTTGTACATTTCAATATGCTTTAAGCATTTCAATTTGACAACAAGATTTCAAATATTACAAGTAAAACATGCTTTTGGGTCCTAGACTACCCGGACTTAAGCATAATAGTAGCTACGCACAGACTCTCGTCACCTCGTGCGTACGTAGCCCCCACAAATAGGAGCACATAACCAATTAACTCACCTATGGGGACAATTCCCTCTTACAAGGTTAGAAAGGAGACTCACCTCACACCGAAGATCCATAACCGACATTCCACGCCCTTTCGGAGACTCGAATCGATGGACAATGCTCCCGAACTAGTCAATAATTGTGCAAATCCATTAATATATGTTCAATTACTCATCACAATCCAACTTATAACAATTCCTAGATCCGATCGAAAAGTTGACAAAATTTCCCTCGGGCCCGCGTGCCCGGATTCCGAAATTTTTTGAAGATAAAGCTTACCCATAACTTTACGAACTCAAATATATAATTTACTCTTAATTTCATGTCCAAAACCGTGGTCAAAATCCAAAAATACTAATTTTCTAGGTTTCCCCTCAAACCCCAACTTTCTACCAATTTCTATACTTTAATCTGCAATAAAACCATGTATTTAATTTACAAGAGATTAACTTACCTAATGATTGATGATGAAATCTCTCTCTTCAAAGGCTCCAAAATCGCCCAACCCAACTGAAAAATGAGAGAAAATGAACCAATCTCGTTCTTTAAAGAACACTACCCAGCCCGACCTCTCGCACATGCGGTCACCTGACCGCTTCTGCGGTTCCGCAGGTGCGGCTCACCAACCGCTTTTGCGGTCCTTTGCCAGACTGCCCCTCTCCGCTTCTGCGCTTCTTCTTCCGCAGGTGCGGTCCCGCTTCTGCGGTGTCCTGACCGCATCTGCGGTCCCAGCCTTCACCCTTCGCCACCGCATCTGCTCCCCCTTTGGCCGCTTCTGCGGCTCCGCACCTACGGCCAAAACCTCGCAGATGAGGTTACACCAGATATCAGCTGCTTCAGCTATTCTTCCCAAATCCAATTCAATCCGTTAACCACCCGGAATCCAACTGAGGTCCCCGGGACCCCAACCAATCATGCCAACCAGTCCCAAAACATAATGCGGACCTGCTCGAGGCCTCAAATCACATCAAACAACGCCGAATTCACGAATCATACCCCAATTCGGACTATATGAACTTTAGAACTTCAAACATACATTCGATGCCAAAACCTATCAAATCACGTCCGATTGACCCCAAATTTTGCACACAAGTCATATTTGACATTACGGACCTGCTCCAACTTCCGAAATCGAAATCCGACCCAGATATCAAAATTTCCACTTCCGGTCAAACTTCTCAAAAACCTTCAAATTTCTATCTTTAGCCAAATAACTCTGAAATGACCCACGAACCTCCGAATTCACTTTCGATCGCGCTCCAAACACCAGAATCACCATACGGAGCTATTTCTAGACTCGGAATCCCAAACAGACATTGATAACATTGAATTGCACTTCAACCCAAACTTATGAAATTTTCTCCCAAATGCTAACTTCCACAATAGGCACCAAAACGCTCCCGGTAACCCAAAACTCGCTCTGGGCATACGCCCAAGTCCGAAATCATCATACGAACCTGCTGGAACCTTCAGATTCCGATTCCGAGGTCATTTACTCAGAAATCAAATCTTAGTCAATCCTTTCAACTTAAAGCTTCCGAAATGAGAATTCTCTTTCCAAATCAACTCCGAACTTCCCGAAATTCAATTCCGACCGTACGTACAAGTCATAATACCTGAAGTGAGGCTGCTCATGGCCTCAAACTGCTGAACGACGCGCTAGAGCTCAAAATGACCTGTCGGGCCGTTACAGAAATAAATTAATATGTGCTTTTAATTGTGGGGGACTATGTACGCACGAGGTGACGAGAGTCCGTACGTAACTACTAGGTGTGCCTATGCCCGGGTAGTCTAGGTCTACATTATGCCTTGTTGATATCGTTGTTGATTTATGTTTGTGGGTTGCCTGAGAAGAAACAAGATTGAGTTTGAGTAATAATTTCCTTGAAAGAGTTGAAATTTGAAGAATTTAAGATTTAAAAGATTACATTTGAACTTCGAGATTTCAAAAAGAATTGAGGAATATTATAATAGCTTAAGAAATCTATGTGTAACCGCGTCACACGCATGTTTCGCGAGCGCAGTAATTTCCTTAAAAAGTTTCAAGTTGAATTTTCATTATTTAAAAAAAAGAATCAAGAAAGAGATATGATTTAAATGTTAAACTTATATTTGGCCGCGTCGCAGGTATGATTCGCGAGCGGAGTATTTTCTTAAATTTATATTTGACCGCGTCGCATGTATGATCCGCGAGTGGGGACCGCGTCGCGTGTATGATTCGCGAGCGAGGAAATTTATAGATACATCTATAGTACGTGCCGTTCAACCATCGACAGTGTACAATTTACATTTATGTTGGATCAGGCCGAACGTCCTCGGTGGAATTTATGTGTGATAATAGAACTGGAAACCCTTTTATAATTTGTATAAATACGTTGTTTGAGAAATCAAATGTTTTAAATGAAGGAAGTGTTTGGGGTTCTTTAATATGATGAAAGAATTGTCCAATTATTTCTTGTTTCGACTTTTATTGTTATCTCTATAAATCATGCTTAATTAGAATCTCACATTATTATATTCGGACCACTAGTAAGTGTCGAAATCGACCTCTCGTCACTACTTCTTCGAGGTTAGATTGGATACTTACTGGGTATGCGTTGTTTTCGTACTCATACTACACTTGTTGTACATTTTGTTGTACAGGCATATATATACATTTTGTGGTCTTGTCAACGCAGCAATGTGGTTGATACGGGGATTGAGGCGAGCTGCATCTTATGTGCGATCCGCAGCCAGCAGAGTCTCCTTTAGAGTATTGGTATTTTCCTTTCTATCTAAATTTATATTCTGAACAGTTATTGTATTTTATTTTATTCTTTAGTAAGCGCTCATGCACTTGTGACACCGGGTCCTGGGAGGATTATGGGATATTCAATATTTAAATTGGAAAATTATTATTTTTATGTAAAGTTCATCTTTTAATAGTTAAATTGAAGGACATTTATGATTTCAAAAAAATTAAAATAAGAATTAAATTAGCTATTTGGTGTTGGCTTGCCTGACAGTGGTGTCTGGCGCCATCACGACCTTTAACGGATTTTGGGCGTGACAAATATAAATATAGATATATACATTAAATTTATCTAAGATCTATCTAGATTATGTATAAGATTCATTCAAATACTTCCATTAATTATGTTTCCATTTATACTTTGTAATTATAGATATTGTTTTAAAATTGTCAAGTGGCTTCATTTTAGCTTGTCACTGGCTTAACCACAATGCGTACTACCCTCCTTTTAATATAATATAGATAGATGAGAGATTACACCATATGTCTATGTTCATTGAGTAATAATATATCTTTTTTGCACAATTGCATGTAACTGATATATAGTAGTATATTATATACTATTTACATAGTGATAAAGATATATTGTAATATATTGTATAAGGTATATATTTGAATGTATTACTCCCTCTGTTCCTGTTTATGTGTTTCCAGTCAAATAGATTCACATAAATTGAAACGGAGGGACTAATAAATAATATATATATATATATATATATATATATATATATATATATATATATATATATATATATATTATTTATATGAAATAATGGTTAAATAACATATACAAATAAAACAATATACTTTCTGCCTAAAATATGCAATATACTTAAAGAAATTACATATTATACATAGTATAAATATATTATATACTATATACTATAAATATATTATATATAATCCTCTTAAATCAAATATTCTTTATATTGTATATAGATAATAGAGCTCTTAAATATATTCTATAAAATACGTATATTTGTATACAAATAATGTATTCATATATCGTATATGCATATTATGATACTTAAAATATAGTCCTCGTAAATGCGGTTTTCTTTATATGTATGTATATTGTATTAAATGTATAGGAATATTGCACCAATTTTTTGTTTTTCTTGGTATATTGTAAGCATATAAAAAGTATCTAGATATATTATACCAAATTCATACATAAATTTTTTGGTATTTTGCCTTTAATCCTTGATACCATGTGATTCAACATTTAAAAATGTTGAACCACGCTAACTTCTCAGAGAAATAAATTCAAAAATATCAACTTTTATTTATTTAACAATTGATTGAATTTACTAAAAAACAAAAGGGGGGAAAAGATGAAGAAAAAGAACACCATGAGTGTGAAAGACAAAATATCAATTTTTCTTCACAGATTTATCTTTGCCATGCTTTTTTTCAGAAATCCTTTTATCTTCCTTTTTTCCAGATGCAACTTGTTGATAATTAGAATAAGGATGATGGCTGGCATGCGATGTTGGTGCACTAGAACTATGGGATATTGACAAAAAATTGATTATTTCAACAGATGATTCTGAAATTTCTTCAATCCGAATATTGTCTCTACCACTGTCCCTGATTTTTCTGAGCAATGAGTTTTTTTTTTTATACATTTTGACCTACACAAAATATATTGGACGAAGAAAAGAGGGATAGACACATGTGATATACTGGAATATCTTTTATTGGAGAAATTTTTTTTTTTTTGGGGGG
>NC_031990.1:23284280-23392880 GCF_001879085.1 Nicotiana attenuata
GGTAGGGGTTGATAGTGATATATACGTTAGGTGAGAGAGAATCAGAATGAGATATCTTTTAAATGAGAGAGAATTTCAAGGGAGAGATTTTAGGATTTGAAAAGTTGTGTATAATTTAATTAAAAGGATAAGATTTTTAAATAAGTTATACTAAAAGTAATTTTATAAAAGTAATTATAAAAAATATAGATAAGTCTTTAAAGAGTTGTATTCTATGTAAATTCCTCGTGAAAAATCGGGAGAAATTAAAAAATAGCCAGATTTACAAGTGGTTGTTCAAAAATAGCCCAGTTTCAAAAATAATCAAAATTTAGCCACTTTTCATGTAAAGATAAATCTGAGCGAAAACACTGTTCAAAACCCAGAAAATACGCCAGCATATTATACTGGAGTTTCAGGATAAGTATGCTGGAACTCCAGCATAATATGATGGAGTTCCAGCATAAGTACACTAGAACTCCAGCATAATATACTGGAGTTCCAGAAAAGTATACTGGTCCAGTATAATATGCTGGAAGTTCATACACAAGTGCTCGAATCTCCAGTATATTATGCTGGAACTTCCGTGTGTTGGAGTTCCAGCATAATATGCTGGAAGTTCATACACAGGTGCACCGAACTCCAGTGTATTATGCTGGACCGGTCTCTGTTGCAGCAAAATAGTGGCTATTTTTTGACGTAGTAAACGCTAAATATTTTTGAATGACCAGTCCGAAAACTGGCTAGACCGTGCTATTTTTACTAAAAAAATCCCCAGTGTAAAAGGTTTTGGAGAGCATAGAGTGGCCCAACTGAAAGCGGCCCAGTATAGAAGTTCATAACAGAGACAGCCATCCACTCAATTATCCTTCCAATCCAATGGGCACCATAACCGCAACTACCAGAATAGGATTTGGAGTCCGTCTTCAAACTTCCAATCGCACTTTCTTCCCTTCCAAGTTCTCAACTTCACTTCCCTCAAACTCAATCCCTAATCTTGCTCTCCTCAAGTGGAAGCGTTCATCACCTCCAATGTCCGCCAATTTTCCTCAAGTCAACGCTTCCTCTGCCATTGGTACTCTCTCTCTCTTTCTCGAATTCGGAAACAAGTGATCACCTCCCCAAATAATTCGGCTTACGAATTACCGCTTTGGGACGACAAATTTGCTGATCAACCGTTGCTTATTTGAAAAGGACTAGCTTTTGCTTTCTACTTTTCTTAGTCAAGTGTGATTAAGTTCATTTGCGTATGTACTTGTATCTCTTGCTGATATCACCGGGGCTATGCATTTGTATGCGGAAATTTCTAGCTTCTTTTTAGCTGTGTACTTATATTCGAGTAGTTTCTTAGCAATCAGATATTTACAGGCTGTTAATTAGGTCAAGTCCTACGAATATTGAATGTTTATGTATATCTTGACTTAATTATGTTTAGGGGAATTTATGTCATTGCTGGCCACATAAGTAGGCAGTTTTTAGCGTCCCATTTAGGAGTGTCAAATGGGCGGGGCGGGGCGGATATGGTTCGGGTAAAAAACGGGTAACGGAAAAAGGACAAATTATCCTATCCGACCCATATTTAATACGGATAAAAAACGCGTTAGCCGGCGGATTATATGGGTAACCATATTATCCATTACTTCTTGCATATGATCACTTTTGGGAGAATATTTAGTGTCCCTAACTTGAGGAACCCCCAATTTGAGGCTTTACAAATATAAAGTTAGACCCATTGATTATCCATTTTCTAAATGGATAATATGGTTCTTATCCATATTTGACCCGTTTTTAAAAAGTTCATTATCCAACCCATTTTTTAGTGGATAATATGAGTGGTTAACTGTTTTCTTTTAATCATTTTGCCACCCCTAGTCCCATTCAACGGGGTTGTTCAGATTGTGATGACTTCATGTTTACCAACAATCTTTCATGCTTTACTCCTATGATATTATCAACAACAAAAATGATATTATGCATCTTTTTATGAATTTATCTTCTCTATTTTTATTCATTTAGACTGATTTATTGGTTATTGAAGATGCTCCAAGTGAAGAATTAGAGGCTTCGTCTTGGGGGAACATTGGAGAGAACGACCTGCTTATTGTTGGACCTGGTGTTCTTGGCCGTTTAGTTGCTGAAAAATGGAGAGAGGTATGATTCTTTGAATAGAAGGAACATGACTTTTCTGTGTCCCTAAATGCCTAATTTGCACGCCAATTCTATGCTCCTCCATCCCGGATTTGTGTGCTGCTATGAGGTGGCTTCGTGAATAAGATGCTAATATTTGTAGATCCTTTAATGCGGCAGGAACACCCAGGCTGTCAGATATATGGGCAGACAATGACCACCCATCACCATGATGAACTGATTAAAATGGGAATTAATCCATCTTCCAAAGAAACCAAGCTGACTTACAAGTTCCCTTATGTTATATTCTGTGCTCCTCCATCCCAGACTGAAGACTACGCTGGTGACGTTAGGTAAGGTTATTAATTCGTTCAAGTCACTATCTAAAATGGCATTACGTTGGTGACATTAGGTAAGGTTTTTTTTATTTTTTGTTTTAGGTAAGGTTAATAATTCTTGCAAGTCACTATCTATAATGAAATTATTTGATATCAAATTTCATCTTTTCTGGGGCTCTTTAATCATGCTGATATAGAATTTTTTGTTGTAAAAAAAAATATCAAGGCGAATAGTTTCTCTGGATGTTTCATGATGGAGAGTGCAAAAACTGTTGTAATTTGTGGGGCACTAATAAGCCAAAATGTGTTTGAGTTTCTGGTTTTGTAAAAGGAAATTTTTAGTTGGTGATCTATACCAAATAGTTGGGTTAAGGATTATTTGTTAAAAGTTGTGTTGCATGATTTCTTTGTGTGTTCCAAAAGTTTAAGGATAATGCTGCTTGTAGTAATAAATAGTATCTTTTTCGAACATATTTTCTTCATCAATATGAGTTCTCCTATTAGCTTTTTTGTTAATTTCTGCTTAGTTGGGATGTGTTTTTAACATAAACTTAATTATTTATATTCTTCTTTTGAAAATGGTATAAAGTCTTTAATTCATAGACAGTATTAAGATGGTACTGAGAATTATTAATATTCCACACGTTATTGCTTGCCAGTCTTTTTGCTTTGTCTTCAGGCTTGCTTAGGTGACTGATCTGAATGCCACCTGTAATTAAGTTCTCTTTTGCGTGTGAAATGAGCAGGGAGGCTGCATTAAGTTGGAATGGCGAAGGTTCTTTCCTATTTACTTCAAGCTCTGCACCATATGACTGCTTCGACAACGGAGCAATAAACGAGGTGTTAAATCTGATAAAACCATTATTCAAGTAACAGTTTCTTGTTTTGATTAACTCAAGGTGGGATTTATGTATTCAAAATTAGGATACAGTGTTCTTAATTGCCTCTCCGGAGAGGAACTGATGCATTTTAGTTCATGAATTTATAACTTAAAAGACTTGATCATGTGTTATTCCAGCAGCCTTCTTTTTATTAGCTAAACACCTTTTCAATGTCAACGTACAGGATGGTCCCGTAGTTCCAATAGGGAGAAGTCCTAGAACTGATGTACTTCTCAAGGCAGAGAAAGTAGCGCTGGACTTTGATGGTTGTGTAGTTAGATTGGCTGGCCTTTATATATCCTTGATTATGGGCTCAAGTGGTGTATTCCTTTCTGTGGAGCTTTTAGATCTTTATTGTTTATGCACAATTGCACCTACCTTAACCATTAATACAAAGCAGATAGAGGCGCACATATATACTGGTTACATAAAGGAACCTGTGATATTCGTCCTGACCACATCCTCAATCTTATTCATTATGAGGTGACTATGCATTTATGTTTTACATCATGTTTGCTTGTATAATTATATTGATGTTTTGATCTGTCTATTCGAACAGGATGCCGCTTCATTGTCAGTTACCATCTTAAAGAAGAGACTCCGTGGTCGGATCTTTTTGGGCTGTGACAACCATCCTTTATCCAGGTCATCCAATTTGAATACTCTCTGTGTTTGGGAATTAAAATATTCGGATCCATGTTGCGCTAAATTGTTGTATTACTTTGTGCTCATTGCAGGCAGGAAGTAATGGACTTAGTCGATAAAAGTGGAAAGTTTGATAAGAAGTTTGAGGGTTTCACAGGTAACTGATTCTATCCTTAGTCTGTACTCATGTTTGCTTAAAGAGTCATGCTTCAGCAGTTATGTGTCTTTTCTTTCAGGAACTAATGATCCTTTAGGAAAGAAGTTAAACAACTCAAAAACTCGTGCTGAACTAGGATGGGAGCCCAAATATCCAAGCTTTGCTCAATTCCTTGGAGTTTCAGAATAATTGCTGCACAGCTGTCACCTCTTAGAAATGACTGGAATAATGCAGGACTGCCATTTTCACATTCTTTCTTGATGCAGCATGTGTTCCCATGCTTTCATATTCGTACTGATACTATAGGATCATTGTTTGGAGTATTTAGCTACTATTTCTGACAAGTTTTGCTTGTATAGCACATTATAATTGGCATCTGTGTACAGCACTACAGCCTTTACTGCAATTTATTGCTTGAACTGGAGAACAATGTCCTTGTGAATCACTACTAAAATGCCTTTATTTAAATAAATAAAATAGCTTGTGACTAATGTAGCTTTGTGTGGTTTGGTGTGCTAGTTGAAAATCAGAGGGTTTGAAGTAATATGGTTTCAGGAGCTGGTGCTACTAGGGTATTCAAGAAAAGTCAGAAACCAAACCGAACAAAATACTGACACTCAATCAGTGCGTATCTTAATTTGATTCGATTTTGTGTAAGTTAAAAAATAACGATAATATTTGATTTCGGTTCTGTATTAAATAAAATTAAGTTGAACTGAAACTGAACGAAACCAATAATATAGATACTACTATATATGTATATGTATGCATGTTGTATATGTGTGTATTCATAAATAGTATAAAGAAATTTATATATAACTAGCCAAAAGCAACTCAAAAATAACAAATAATCCCTTAGGAAATAAACCCAAACAATAAAGGTCGAATCTTTAATCAAATACTCAAGCCAACCAATAAGTCAACCCGGACTGGCACCTCGGAACCCGACAAAACTCACAAATTCCAACAGCTCATTCGAATACGAGTCCAACCATACTAATTTCACTCAAATTTGACTCCGAATCGATGTTCAAAACCCAATTATTCACTTTAGAAAAGTTTAGACAAAAAAAACTCCAATTTCTCTTTTAGAAACATTAATCAAATGCCAAAATCAACGATATAATCATGTAAAATAAACAAATCCGAGTCAAATTCTTACTCTAATCCAAATAGTGAAATTTTCCTTCAAAAATGCCCAAAACCGAGCTTAAAATCTCCAAATGTGATAAAATAAATCAACCCTCAAAATAAATAGGATATGTCCAGGCATCTCCGCATTTGCGGACAAAAAGCCGCACCTGCAGCCTTGCTTTTGTGACAAGAACCTCGCTTCTGCGAGTAACACATATAATCCCGACCTCTCGCACCTGCGGAAGATCCTCCGCTTTTGCGACATCGCAGGTGCGAGGAAAGCTCTGCATTTGCGCCCCACTCGCTTCTGCGCCGGACCGACTACTTCTGCGTTATCACGGATGCGCTTAAATCCCCGCATTTGCGGGCTCCTGCCCCCAGCTCTAGATTGCGCTTCTGCGCTTGGAGTGCTGCATCCAGCATATACCAACATGTTTCAAAATAGTTCGAAACTCACCCGAGCCCCTCGGGACTCCGTCCGAACATGCCAACAAGCCCTGAAATATAACACAGGCCTTCTCGAGGCTTCAAATTACATTTAACAATATCAAAACTACGAATCGCAGCTCAAATCAAACTTAATAAACTTTTGAACTTTCAACTTTCAAAACTCGTGCCAAACTATATCAAATCAATACTCGGAATGACCTCAATTTTTGCGCACAAGTTTCAAATGACATAACAAACCAATTCTAACTCCAGAATAACAACCCGAACCCGATATAATTAAAATCAACTCCCTTTCAAACTTATGAATCTTCCAAACCTTCAAATTCCCAACTTTCGCCAATTATAGCCAAAACCTTCTAGAAACATCCAAATGCAAATCTGGTCATACTCTCAAGTTCAAAATCACCATACGGACCTAACGGAATCATCAAAACTCTGATCCAAGGTCAAATACATAAAAGTCAAACTTGGTCAATCCTTCCAACTTAAAGATTCCTATTTAAGAATCATTCTTCCAAATTAATTTCGAACCACTCGAAGACCAAAACCGACCATACACGCAAGTTGTAATACACTATATGAAGCTACTTTAGACTTCAAACTACCGAGCTGAATATAAATGGTCAAAACGATCGGTCGGGTCGTTACAATCACATGCACCAAAAACTTTTGAGGAATTGCCTCCTCGCTACCTCGCTTTTCTTGAGCCATCAAAATAGTAAAGGTGGACAAAATCTTATTCGGTAGTTCGCTATTAATCTCAGCCCTTTTTTTTTTAAGAATGATGTGCTTCTCCAATCAGTTTGCAAAATCTCCAAACTTGTCTTCCTTGATTATACCCAATCCCATCAAGGAAAGTACCAGAAGGTACCACGAAAATATTAAAAAAATCTTGTACAACTGTTTTTGGCAGAGGCTTTGGCTCTCTCTTCCAATTGATGGAAAAGTTACTCTCTAATTTAATTTCTAACCATTGATGCGGAATTTTTGTTGTCTTTCTTTTTGCGGTTCCAACCCAAGAGTATGTACTTTGACTTAATTGCAACATGCTTTCTTTATCGGAAAAACTTCTTGTAGAGGAGCAAGTAGTCTCAAAGAATTTATGACCATTGTTAAAAATTATTCTAAACCAGACCCAACTTTGTGAATTGAATGGTTATGACGGTTATGAAGGTTAGGTTGGTATTGTTTGTAGGTGTCTGTTTTAATAAATAGGGTAATTGGGTTTTTAAGAACGGCTATTTAGTAATTGAACTTTCTAATAATAAACACTAAATGTTGAAGGACAAAAATAACCCTATTAATAGACTTTTATGTCCTTCAAAACATAAACAATTTCTTCAATAAATAATTCCTTGATGCAATGGACAAAATTGTAATACTAAAAAATTTACATGTAATATAATGTCCTACCTATTCTTAACGTTCTAAACGAATTCCACATTGACAAGGACTTTAAGCCTTTTTACCACTATATGAATGGTTTCCTTGCCCAATGAATTCTTCCATAATCGGCTTTATCAGCCATCGCCCCATGCACATGCGGGAAAAATTGTTATTATTTGCAATCTTAAATTTTTTAAATTATCGCTTGAAGATTGTTTCATCCTTAGACTTTCAAATTTGGTCATGATTTTCGCTAGATGAAGATTGGAAGAAGAAGAGAGAAAAGTTATTACATAATTGAAGAAGTTAAGCGAATTTCTTGCATCATTCTAATTATTTATGCCAATTATATATTGTCTGTGAATTTCTTTTCCTTTACTTCCATCCAAGTTTTCTAAAGATTTTATATTTACTTCTGATAATCTCTGCCTTTATTCTTAATCTGTGTTTGTGTGTGTGATTTAATTGAAATTGTTGCCCAGTAGACTCCTTGATATGTGCTTTTGGTTTCAGGGTCTAATCTCTCAATGAAAGAAACAAAGTTGATTGGCTTTTGGTATTGTTTAAGAAATAAAGCACCTGATTACTTTGTCACAGGAGATTCGTAAGATTTTTTTTGCTCAACATACTCCCTCCGTTCACTTTTACTTGACATGTTTTGACTTTTCACGCCTCTTAAGAAATAATAAATGAAGTGCATAATTTACCATGATACCCATATTGATTGATGCATATTTTATTAGATTAGAAAGGAGTAATAAATACTGTGAGTATAACAGGAAAAAAAATTATCTTGTCTTGATATACGTAAAGTGATAAGTAAAAACAAAAATCTATTTTTAGTATATATGCCAAGTAAAAGTGAACGGATGGATTATATATGTGAGATGATGAGATCTACTTCTTGGGTACAAAACTTAGTGAAAACTCCTAAGAATATAATGCTGCACAATAGCGTATATTGCATTAATGATTATTATAACTTCTTTGAGACGCTAATACATGTTCTTATCACGTCCAAGCCAATCAATCAAAAGACACAACGAAGGAGAAGCTTCAGACTACAGTGATGGTAATTAAGTCCTCTTCGCAGATTAACCAACACCGTCCAAAATTTGTGAAATTAACCAACACAGTGAAATATCTTTTTGATTTAGTAATAAAACCTTAAGAATCTTAATTGAATCTATATTAACGGATTTATGGAGTTTCTTCCTTCTCAAATTGTAGACGATGGACTCTTCCTCATATGAGATCTCAAAATGGTATGACTTCCATATGCTCGAATCTTTAAGACTTAACTATATTAAGTTATTGCATCATAAGAGAATATTATATTGCTGCATTTATTAAGTGATTTTACTACTTTAATTGCATAACTATATGATTTTGGAATATTTAGTTCTATTTTATCCTTTAATTATCCAAAACTTTATTAATAAGTTGATTTAAATTACGTATATATTACTTTAACAACAATCATTTTTAATAACTATACAATTGAAAGTTTATTATTTACCATATTTGACATAAGATATTTGTAACGACCCGACCGGTCGTCTTGAGTTCTTACGCGTCGTTCGGCAGTTTGAGGCCATGAGTAGCTTTACTTCAGGAATTATGACTTGCACGCGTGGTCGGAATTGAAATTCGGGAAGTTCGGAGTCGATTTGGAAAGAGAATTCTCATTTCGAAAGTTTTAAGTTGGAAGAATTGGTTAAGTTGTGATTTTTGAGTAAACGACCTCGGAATCACGATTTGAAGGTCCCAACAGATTCGTATGATGATTTCGGACTTGGGTGTATGTCCGGATTGGATTTTGGGTGACCCGAAAATATTTCGGCGCCTATCGTGGAAGTTAGCAGTTTGGGAAAAATTTCAAAAATATGGGTTGCAGTGTATTTCAGTGTTATCGATGTTCGTTTGGGATTTCGAGTTTCGAAATAGCTCCGTATGGAAATTCTGGTTTTGGGAGCGCGTCCGGAAGTGGATTTGTAGGCCAGTAGGTCATTTCGGAGTCATTTGGCTAAAGTTAGAAATTTGAAGGTTTTTGAGAAGTTTGACCGGGAGTGGGCTTTTTGATATCGGCGTCGGAATCCGATTCCGGAAGTTTGAGTAGGTCCGTAATGTTGAATATGACTTGTGTGCAAAATAGAGGTCAATCGGACGTGATTTGATAGGTTTCGGCATCGAATGTAGAAGTTTGAAGTTCTAAAGTTCATAAAGCTTGAATTGAGTTACGATTTGTTATTTTGGTGTTGATTGATGTGAGTTGAAGGCTCGACTAAGTTCGTAACGTATTTTGGGACATGTTGGTATAATTAGTTAAGGTTCCGAGGGCCTCGAGTGGGATCCGGACGGTGAACGGATCGAGTTTGGACTTGGAAGAAATGTAAGAGCAGCAGCCTTCTGGTGTAACTGCACCTGCGAGGCTTGGGCCGCAGGTGCGGGGCCGCAGAAGCGGCCATAAGGGTCGCAGAAGCGGACTAGCAAGGGGAGGCCAGTACCGCAGAATCGGACCAGAGACCGCACCTGCGAAGGCGCAGGTGCGAAGGAAGCCATCGCTGAAGCGGCTCAAGTCGCAGAAGCGGCACATGCGCCGCATAAGTGGCCTATGCACAGCAGGTGCGAAAAGGCTAGAGGTAGTTAGGTTTCTTTAAAACGGGGGTTTGGCCCATTTTTCTTCCATTCTCTCTTGGTTTGGACGATTTTCGAAGAGCTTCAAGTGGGGATTTTCATCATTCAAGTCAAGGTAAGTAATTCCCACCTCATTTGAAGTTAAATACATGGATTTTTAAGGATTTAAAAATGAAAATTTGTGAAAATTGTGGGGGTTTTGGTAGAAAACCTAGAAATTTATATTCTTAGATTTTGACAACGAAATTGGACATGGAATTTTGAATAAGTTATATATTTGAGTTCGTAGCGTTATGGGTAAAGTTTATTTTCAAAAAAATTCAAAATTCAGGCACGTGGGCCTGATGGTGATTTTTATTAACTTTTCGATCGGGGTTAGAAATTGTTATAAATTGGATTATATTGAGTATTTGAGTATGTATTAATGGGTTTGCATAATTATTGGTTAGTATTTGGGCGTTGAGCATCGATTCGAGTTGTTTGAAGGGCTCGGAAGCCGGTTATGGAACTTCGGAGCGAGGTAAGTCTCCTTTCTCACCTTGTAAGAGGGAATTTACCCCATAGCTGAAATAAATCAATATGTGCTCCTAATTGTGGGGGCTACGTATGCTCGAGGTGACGAGAGTTCGTGCGTAGCTACTATTATGCTTAAGTCCGGGTAGTCTAGGACCCCAAAAGCATGCTCTACTTGTAATATTTGCAACCTTGTTGTTAATTTAAAATGCTTAAATCATATCGAACTTGGTAAATAAATTTTCTAAAAGGCTAAACATCATTTTCTTGACTCTTAAAAGAGAAATTTGCCTTTTCCTTGGATAATTTCCCCTTGATGAATTCTTGATTGACTGTTGAATGTGTTTATCTTTTGTGAAACGGGCCGAATGCCTCGGTATATTAAATAAATGCATCTATGGTTCGCGTCATTCGACCCTCTGGCAGTGCACAATTTAAATATTATGTTAGATCCGGTCGTTCGACCTCGACATGATTTGCACATGCTTGTATTGCTTGCCTTGCAATTTATAAATAATGATATCGCTTCCCTGGCCTGAGATACATTTATAAATAATGAAAATGAATTTGGAAATTCCCTATTAATAAGAGGATTGTTTACTTGCTTCATGATTTTTTTCTCGAATTCACAACCGTTTTAATAAAATCGACGACTAATTATATCATTAGTACATTACTATTGGACCACTAGTAAGTGTCGGAGTTGACCTCTCGTCACTAGTTCTTCGAGATTAGACTGGATACTTACTGGGTACGCGTTATTTTCGTACTCATACTACACTTGTTGTACATCTTGTTGTACAGGCACATGTATGTTCAGTGGCCTTGTGGGCGCCGCAGCGTGGTTGATAGGGGGATTTAGGTGAATTTCATCTTATTAGACGATCCGCAGCCAGCAGAGTCTCCTTCAGAGTACTTGTACTTGCCTTTCTGTCCAAATTTGTATTCCGGACAGTTATAGTATTTTATTTTTACTTCCTAGTAAGGGCTCATGCACTTGTGACACCGGGTTCTGGGATAATTATGGGATTATTCAGTATTGAAATTTGTTAAATACATTATTATTTACTCTGTAGAGTTCATCATTTATTATTTAACTTGAGGAAATTATGATTTCAAAAAATACTAAAATGAGAATGAAATTAATTATTTAGTGTTGGCTTGCCTGACAGTGGTGTCCGGCGCCATCACAACCTTTAATGGTTTTTGGGTCGTGAAAATATTCATGCAAGGCACGAACATAGAGACTAGTTATTATAAAACCATGAATACAATGTCCAATTACAAAAATAATATTATAATATTAAGCATAATAACTGTAACGATCCGGCCGGTCATTTCGAGAGTTATAGCCCCATTTCCCCATTTCTGCTTCTTTTTGTGTTCTTCAGCTATATTATGATATGTTGGGTCAGCTGGTTCGGGTCTGGAGTGGTTTTGGAGAGGGTTTGAGATACTTAGTCTCTTTTGTGAAGGCTTAAGTTGGGAAAGTTGACCGGATGTTGACTTATGTGTAAGTGATCTCGGATTTGAATTTTTATGGTTCCGTTAGCTCCGTTAGGTGATTTTGGACTTAGGAGCGCGTCCGAAATGGGATTTGGTGGTCCGTGGTAGAGTTAGGCATGAATTAGCGAAAGTTGGAATTTTGGCGATTTTGGTCGGCAGTGGAAATTTTGATATCGGGGTCGGAATGGAATTTTGGAAGTTTGAGTAGGTTCGTGGTATCATTTCTTATGTGTGTGCAAAATTTCAGGTTATTTGGAGGTGATTTGATAGGTTTCGGCATCGTTTGCGTAATTTGGAAGTTTAGAAGTTCTTAGGCTTGAATCCGAGGGTAATTTGGTGTTTTGATGTTGTTTTGAGCGATCCGAAGGTTCGACTAAGATTGTATGTTGGTATATGACTTGTTGATATGTTTGGTAGAGGTCCCGAGGGCCTCAGGTCGATTTTAGGTGATTGACGGAACAAGTTTGGAATTGGAGGAATGCTGAAGTTGAATTCAGCTGTCATAACCGCACCTGCGGAGTGGGAACCGCAGGTGCGAGCCCGCAGAAGCGGAGAAGGAGCCGTAGATGCGGCCAAGGCTGAGGTAGGCAGGAGCCGCATGTGCGATGGACAGGTCGCATCTGCGAGCCCGCAAGTGTGATATTTGGATCGCAGAAGCGTATTCTGAGGGAGTAAGTGAGATCCGCACCTGTGATGGATTTTTCGCAGGTGCGGCATTGCAGAAGCGACATTTGGACCCAGATGCGGTATCTCTGGGCAGAAAGTATAAATTGTGGACTTCGCGAATTTTGGTCCATTCTTCACCATTTTCAATCGATTTTGAAGCTTTTGGGAGCAATTTTGAAGAGGGATTCAAGGGATTATCAGTGAGGTAAGTTGCTTGAGCCCTAATACTCGTATATGTGGTGATTTTCCGTTGTTTAATCGTGTAATTAGTGAAGATTAGGGGTGAAAATGAGGGATCAGGGCTTGGGATGAGAGTTTGATTTGAGGATTTGAGGGGCCAAATGGAGTCGGATTTTGATGAATTTCGTATGTATGGACTCGTGAGTGAATGGGCTTTCTAGTTTTGTGATTTCTGTCGGATTCTGAGATGTGGGCCTGGGGGCCGAGTTTGGGTGAATTTCGGGATTTGTATCCAATTAAGTAAATTTTCATGTGGAATTGGTTCCTTGGCCTATATTGATTGCATTGTATTGCTTTTGGCTAGATTCGGGATGCTTGGAGGCCGATTCGAGAGGCAAGGGCATCGCGGAGTAGGATTTTGGCCTGGTTTGATGTAAGTATCGCTTCCAAACATGGTTTTGAGTGTTCGAAACCCCGAACTATGTGTTATGTGATTAGTATTGAGGTGACGCACATGCCAAGTGACGGGTGTGCGGGCGTGCACCGTGAGATTCGGGACCTGGTTCCCATGGCACCGTTTATTGACTCTTTCTTGCTGATATCCGTGTCTCCATCGTGTGATTAAGTAAATGAGTTGTATATCATGCTAGATATCACGTTAGGGCTTTAAGCCGATACTATTGGGACCCGAGTGGTCGTTTCTTGCTGTCATCTCATTAGTTTCATTGATATTCTGTACTTAGTCTTATTCATGCATTTCATGTTATGTCTCAGTCTCAGTTGTTATTATTGGGTACATCATATCATTGTTCGAGGCTAGTTTCATGGCATTGTGAGGCAGTGTGTGAGACTGGAGAGTGATGACCGAGTGAGGTTGAGAGCCTGATTATGAGTGACAGTTATGGGATCGGGCTGCACGCCGCAGCAGTTATGTTGATGATTATGATAACACTTGGGCTGTAGGAGCCCCTCCGGAGTCTGTAACATACCCCCAATGAGCGCAGTTGATATTATTGAGGGATGGATCTTCTTGGGACATGGATCTTGTCCGAAGTATTTATACCCAGAGACGGATCTTCTCCCATAGGGATGGAATGGCCTTCCTCGGTACTGAGTGACTGTTGTCAGTGATGTGTATATATTCCGAGATGGATCTTCCCTGGACCGGATGGCCATATACAGTACCGAGTGGTTGAGCACTTGAGAGTGGAGGTACATGGTACATTTTCATGCATTCTGTGCATTGGCACGTAGAGATTAGCTGAGCTTTATACTTCACATTGTCCAGATCTGTATTTACGATACTGCTTGAGCTGAATACTTGAATTGAAAGCATTCCTACTTTTCTGCACAGTTTTATTTCTATTACATGTTGAGGTTAAGTACGTCACTACCTATCAGTCCATAGTTTGGACTTGTTACTTACTGAGTTGGTGTACTCAAGTTACCCCTGCACCTTGTGTATAGATCCAGGTATCTCTGGCCATGGTAGCGGCTTTTGACTATTCCAGTTGCAGACTTTCATCGAAGATAGCGAGGTAGCTGCCTGGCGATCGCAGTCCTGCTTTTCTCCTTCTTTATCTTCCCTTTATTGTATTTTGGTTACTCTCAGACTATGTTAGCCTCTCTATCTTTCAGAACAGTTTGTAGTAGTTGCTCATAACTTAGTGAAACCCCGATGTCGGGCTATTTATTTTTGCATTTTGTTTTTGAGTTGAACTCTTTTATGAAATTTCAGTATGTAAAAGGTTTTCATCTATCTTTTGATGAAATATCAAATTGTTGTGGGAGTGTGCCGGCTTGCCTAGTTCCATGATAGGCACCATCACAACCGAGTTTAGTTTTGGTTCGTGACAAGTTGGTATCAGAGCCTAGGTTACATAGGTCTCACGAGTCATGAGTAGGTTTAGTAGAGTCTTGCGGATCGGTACGGAGACGTCTGTACTTATCTTCGAGAGGCTGCAGAACCTTTAGGACAACTTCACAATCTTGAATTCTTGTCATGCTAATCTGTTGATTCTGGTAACTAAACTTTTTTTATTCTATTCTCTCATAGATGGTGAGGACACGTGCTACCCATTAGGCAAACGCCCACCAGTACCACCAGTTTGGTCCGCGAGAGGCCGAGGTCGAGGCCATGGTAGGGGCAGGGGTGTAGCCCGCACAGCAGCTAGGGCAGCACCTACAGATCCACCAGCTGCCCCAGTTGATGATCAGGTCCCAGTTGTGGATGCACCAGCGGGACCAGCTCTGGCACCGGTTGTGCCTATTATTATCCCAAGTTTTCAGGAGACCTTAGCTTAGATTTTGACCGTGTGCACCATTCTTGCTCAGGTGGTCACTGTTTCTACTATAGCAGCTACCTCCCAGGCCGGGGGAGGCACTCAGACTCCCGTCGCCCGTACACCCGAGTGGGTTGTTCAGGGACTTCAGACATCGGAGGAACCACCAGCCCAGCCGGTTGCACCTACTCAGGATTATGTGGTACCAGTCATGCCTGATGACGAGCAACGTAAATTGGAGAGGTTTGGTAGACTTTAGCCTCCGACTTTGAGGTTCGTGGTTAGCCTCGCATATCAGTTACAAATTCTTATGACCAGAGAGAGGGTGTTTGGTGCTTCTTTTGAGGATGTGGTTGACATTCCTCGAGAGATAGAGTCGGTCGCTTCCAGGAGCGTGTTGAGAGGGAGGCCAAGAGGCCTCGGGGATTTAGTAGTTTTGGTGGTGTTCCTTTTGGAGGTCGGTTCCAGCCCGACAGAAGCCGTCCATTCACACATACTCAGTCAGCTCGTCCAGGTCACCATGGTGGATCATCTGGTCATGGTCCCCACTGTTCACATCAGAGCCACTCATCTCTCAGTGCCCTTCCAGCTCAGAGTTTGTCTCATGCACCATCAGCTCAGGGCTTATCTATGCCTGGTTCTTCTAGCAGGTATCCCGGTGCTCGGGGCTCCCTTCAGTCCCCACCTCCATTTGCAGGGAGAGGTTGCTTTGAGTGTGGAGATTTGGGTCATATCAAGAGATTCTGTCCCCTCCTTACGGGAGGTTCATCCCAGCAGAGGAGTCAGCTTTCGGCTTCAGCACCAGTTACTTCCCCACCCGCCCAGCCAGCTCAATGTGGAGGACTGTCAGCTAGGGGTCGCCCTAGAGGGGGAGGCCGATCAGGTGGCAGTCAGGCCCATTTCTATGCACTCCCAGCCAGACCGGATGCTATTACAACAGATGCTATAATCACATGTATTATCTTATTTTGCCACAGGGATGCCTCTGTATTATTTTATCCTGGTTCCATTTTTTCATATGTGTCGTCATATTTTGCTCATTATTTGGATACGTCCCGCGAGTCTCTTATTTCATCAGTTCATGTATCTACTCCTATGCGCAATACTATTATGGTGAACCGCGTATATCGGTCATGTGTGGTGACTGTTGGGGGTTTGGAGACCCGAGTAGACCTTTTGCTGCTTAGTATGGTTGATTTTGATGTGATATTGGGCATGGATTGATTGTCTCCGCGTCATGCTATTTTGGACTGTCACGCTAAGACGGTGACATTGGCTATGCCGGGGGTGCCATGGATTGAGTGGCGAGGTTCATCGAATTATGTTACTAGTAGAGTGATTTCATACTTGAAGGTCCAGCGGATGGCTGGGAAGAGCTTCCTTTCTTATTTTGCCTTTGTGAGGGATGTCAGTGCAGAGACTCCTACTATTGATTCGGTTCCTGTGGTGAGAGATTTTCTAGATGTGTTTCCTGCAGACCTGCCATGCATGCCGTCGGACAGGGATATTGACTTCGGTATTGATTTGGTGATGGGCACTCAGCCTATTTCGATTACACCGAATCGTATGGCACCGGCGGAGTTAAAGGAATTGAAGGAGCAGCATCAGGAACTCCTTGATAAGGGGTTTATTCGGCCTAGTGTGTCACCTTGGGGTGTGCCTGTCCTATTTGTGAAGAAGAAGGATGGCACTATGAGAATGTGCATTGATTACAGGCAGCTGAACAAAGTCACAATCAAGAACAAGTATCCCTTGCCTTGTATTGATGATTTATTTGACCAACTTCAGTGAGCAATGTTGTTCTCCAAGATTGATCTAAGGTCAGGGTATCACCAGTTGTAGATCAGGGACTCGGACATTTTTAAGACAGCTTTCAAGACCCGATATGGTCATTATGAGTTCCTTGTGATGTCTTTTGGGCTGACCAATGACCCAACAACGTTCATGCATTTGATGAACAACGTGTTTTGGCCTTATCTCGACTCGTTTGTTATCGTATTCATTAATGATATCCTGGTGTACTATTCTAGGCAGGAGGAGCACACCGAGCATTTGAGAGTTGTATTATAGGGGTTGAGGGTGGAGAAGCTTTATGCTAAGTTCTCCAAGTGTGAGTTTTGGCTCAGTTCCATGGCGTTCTTGGGGCACGTGGTGTCCAGTGAGGATATTCAGGTTGATCCGAAGAAGATAGAGGCGGTCCAGAGTTGGCCCAGGCCGTCCTCAGCCACAGAGATTCGTAGCTTTCTTGGTTTGACGGGTTATTACCGTCGGGTTGTTCAGGGATTTTCATCTATTCCATTACCCTTGACCAAATTGACCCAAAAGGGTGCTTTTTTTAGGTGGTCAGATGAGCGTGAAGCGAGCTTTCAGAAGCTCAAGACTGCCTTAACCATAGCTCCAGTGAGGTTCTTATACAGTATATTATGATGCTTCTCGGGCCGGCATTGGGTGTGTGTTGATGCAGGATGGTAGAGTGATTGCTTATGCTTCTCGTCAGTTGAAGCCCCATGAGAAGAACTACCCTGTTCATGCTTTGGAGTTGGCTACCATTGTTCACGCGTTGAAGATTTGGAGGCACTATCTCTATGGTGTATCTTGTGAGGTGTTTAGTGATCATTGTAGCCTCCAGCACTTGTTCAAATAGAAAAATCTCAATTTGAGGCAGCGTAGATGGTTGGAGCTACTAAAGGACTATGATATTACTATTTTGTATCATCCGCGAATGGCCAATATGGTGGCCGATGCCTTGAGTAGTGTTTGCCCAAGAACAGGTGAAGTTTTGAAGATTGACAAAAGAACTCGTACATGGACCAGGTCCATCTTGTAAAGCACAGTCATGATCAACCTGTACATGTGAGATGCACGTGAAGGAGATAAATCTAACTGATAAAGAAGCGATATCTCCTGATCTGATCGAAAAGGTTTCATATTGGATAAGGAGAGAAAGACTCCTTACATGAAGAGAACACAGTTTAGGAAGAAGATAGTGTTAGAGTTTGAGATCACTATGAACTCTTCTACGATTGAAGAGTAGCAATTGAATCCCAGTCAAACTCTGATTACTAACCTATTAAATGTCAGTATTGTTCTCTTTTACAAAGCAATGCACACAAGCAGAAGTTAAACTTAAATTGAGAGCAAAAGAGCAAGGCGATTTTGCAAGCAATTTACGTGTGATTCGAATGTGCAATCCTGAAGCTACTTGAACGAGATAGAAGAACCAGTTCCAAGTGTCTATCTTTTATTCTAGTTCAATTGTAGTAGGTGATTTTACATTGTATCTTTCAGCTTTCATAGAAGCAATTGTATTAGGTACCTAGAGTGTTTAAGATAGAGTTAACTTGAAGTTGTCGCAACAGTTGAGGCTGTGTGCCACAACGGGATTAGAGTTAATCGTTAGGTTTACAAAGAGTTTTGTAAATGCTGTTTTGGCTCAATGATTTTAATGGAAGTTTGGGAAAATCTTACTGAGTAGTAGGTCGTGGTTTTTTCACCTTTTGAGCCAGGTATTTTCCACGTAAAAATCTCTGTGTTCTTTATTTTTTGTATTTATTATTCCGCAAACAGCAGTAGTTGAAACACCTAGAAGAACCAGGTCCTTCTGTAGTTTAGGTAAGCGAAAATTGGGTACCACACAAATCACCCCCCTCTTGTGTGGTACTGACGTTTAGAACATCAATTGGTATGGAGCAGGTTATCCTTGAAGAGGTTAACACCTTAGGAAAAGATCAAGATGAGTGCACCACCTGGAAACTGGGAAGGGCAATCCACGGCTAGGCCTCCACTCTTTAATGGTCAGTACTATTCTTGATGGAAGAACAGGATGAGAGATCATATCATAGGAGAAGACTATGAACTCTGGGACATAGTCACTGATGGTCCCTTGGCGACTACAAAGAAGAATGCTGAAGGAGTGGACGTGCCAAAGACAAGAGTTGACTGCACTGCTGAAGACTTGAGAAATGGGAGAAGAATGCCAAGGCAAAGAAATGGCTTGTGTGTGGACTGGGTCCAGACGAATACAGCAGGATTCAAAGCTGTACCACTGCTAAGGAGATATGGGACACTTTACAAGTGGCTCATGAAGGAACTCCTCAAGTAAAGAGATCAAGAGGAACAACTGTATTCTCAATATGAGAATTTCACTATGAAGGAAGGTGAAACTATCCACGAGATATACACAAGGTTCACAACACTAACAAATGAACTTAAATCTCTTGGGAGAATTATCCTTGAAGAAGACAAGGTTGAGAAAATCTTGACAAGGGTCTTACCAGTGACTTGGGAAAGCAAAATCACTACTATTCAGGAATCAAAGAACATTGCTACTCTCAAGTTGGATGAACTGATTGGAAACCTCACTGCCTATGAACTGAGAAGGCAAACCATGAAAATGGATGCACCCAAGAAGGAGAGGAGTCTAGCTCTCAGAATAGCTGAAGGTGCAAATCTGGAAGATGATGAAATGGCCATGATCACAAGGGATTTCAAAAAGTACCTAATGAGAGGAAAGGGTTCTTCAAGAGGTACAACCTTCAACAAACCAAGGGCTCCTGAGAAACAAACCAATGAGGGTTGTTACAAATGTGGCAAGACTGATCACATGATCAAGAACTGTCCTCAGTGGGAAATTGAATGGAAGAAGGAAAGGGCTGAACGAAGGAATAGGAAGAAGGAACAGGTTCAACCCAAAAGGAACAAAGGATCAACAAAGGCTATGGTTGCTGCTTGGGGAGAAACATCAGATGAGGATTCAGAAGATGAAGCTGGAGATGAACAAGCACTTATGGCCATCGGAGAATCAGATGATGAGCAAGAGGTAAGTGTCCTTCATCTCAAAGACAAGATTAAATTTCTATCTAAAGAAAGGTTGTCTGAACTATTGCTGGACTTCATCGATGAGTCTGAAATAATTAACAATGAGAAGGAAGAGCTGTCTAGGGAGTGTGTGATCTTAAAAGCCAAGTGCAAAAATCTAGAATCTAGAGCTAATGAGAGTGACAGTAAAAATGCTGAGTTGAAGAACCAGGTTCTTGAACTTGACACCAGTGTCCTAGAAATTAGGTCTGAAAATTTAAAACTAAAATTAGGAACAGGTAAGAAAAAAGCTGATCTCACACATCTCACCTTAGAAGAAAACCTAGGAAAAGTGAAGGATGAGTTGTACAGGAAAGATGAGCAGATAAGAGTCTTAAAAGAAGACCTAGGGAAGGTGAAGCATGAACTAGACAGAACTTGCAAATGGAATAAGGCTTCTGATGCACTATCCTGGCTACAAGAACATCACAGTAGAAACAAGAGAGGACTTGGCTATGGGGCACAAGCACCTAAGTGGGATCCGAAAAGCAAGTACCTCACTCTTCCTGAAAACAAAATCTGCACACACTGTGGCAAGACTGGTCATTACAAAAATGAATGTAATGCTAAAGAAAAGGCCAGTCAAAAGAACAAAGTTTTTGTTCAAGAGAAAAATAGGCTGCCTGGGTGGGCTAAAAGGAATTTGATTTACCCCTTTGCCTATAGAAAGGGACCCAAACTAGTTTGGGTTCCTAAGACTAACCCCTGATTTCTGTTTGCAGGTCCAAGTGAAGGAAAGTAGCCAAATATGGTACATGGATAGTGGCTGCTCAAAACATATGACTGGAAGCAAGAACCGGTTCCTTTCACTTGAGGACTTAAAAGGAGGTAATGTCTCCTTTGGAAATGGGAAGAAAGGTGAGATTATTGGGGTTGGAAAGTTAGGTAAGACGGACTCACACTCCATTGATAATGTCTACTTGATAGATGGCTTGAAATATAGCCTAATCAGTATATCACAACTATGTGACAGAGGTAACCTTGTAGCATTTACCTCCACCAAATGCTTTGTGATTAACCTTACCACTGACAAGATTGTTTTGTAGGGAAAAAGAGTTAACAATATTTACATTGTAGATTTGTCCACTCTTCCAAAAAATGAACTCACTTGCTTGAGTGTGTTGGACAATGATCCCCTCCCGTGGCACAAAAGACTCGGTCATGCAAGTCTGAATCAACTCAACAAATTAGTCTCCAAGGACTAGGTGATAGGGTTACCTAACATCAAGTTCAAGGAAGACAAAGTTTGTGAGGCTCGTGCAAGGGGAAGCATGTAAGATCATCCTTCAAAAGCAAGAAAATGGTAAGCACGACCAGGACGTTGGAACTGGTTCATATGGATCTCTATGGTCCAATGAGAACATTGTGCAGAGGTGGTAAGAAATATGTGATGGTACTTGTTGATGATTATTCTAGGTTTACCTGGGTACTATTCTTAACATCTAAGGATGAAGCATTTGACACGTTTACTGCCTTTGTTAGAAAAACTCAGAAACAACTAGGTAATCAACTTGCATCCATCAGGTCTGATCATGGAACTGAATTTGAAAATGCTAAATTTGCTGAATTTTGTGATGAGCATGGTATAGATCATAACTTCTCTGCCCCTAGGACTCCTCAACAAAATGGAGTAGTTGAAAGAAAGAACAAGACTCTTGAAGACATGGCTAGGACTATGCTTCTTTCTAGTAAACTGCCCCACAGCTTCTGGGAAGAGGCTGTAAACACTGCATGTTATATCATAAATAGATGCATGACTAGACCTCTTGTAGAGAAGACTCCCTATGAGTTACTTAAAGGGAGAAATCCAAATATATCCCATCTTAGGGCATTTGGATGCAAGTGCTTTGTGCACAATAATGGAAAGGACTCCCTAGGTAAGTTTGATCCCAAAAGTGATGAGGGAGTATTCTTGGGATATTCTTCACATAGCAAAGCATATAAAGTGTTCAATAAAAGAACTTTGTGTGTAGAAGAAAGTGTACATGTAGTGTTTGATGAAACTAACATTCTTTCTGAGAGGCAGGAACATGAAGATGAAGCCATTGGGCTGGCAAAAGATTTGAGTGAAGTCTCAGTTCAAGCCAAAGCGGCACCAAAAGAAGGAACAGGTGATGGAACAGGTTCTTCCATCTAGGGCAACCTGAAAGGGGGAACTGATCAAAGAGGAACTGAAATCAATCCTCTAAAGGAACCTGTTCATGATCCTGTTCTTCAACAACAGAACACGGGAGAAACTTCAAGCAGAAATCAGTTGGTTGTGAAACCTCACAAGTATCAAAGTTCTCATCCTATTGAGAACATAATTAATGATCCAACCTCTGGAGTTAAAACTAGATCACAATTAAAGAATTTGTGTGCTTTTGATGCTTTCCTATCTCGTATTGAACCTAAAAATATTGTTGAGGCTTTGCAGGATGCAGATTGGGTAAATGCAATGCAAGATGAACTCAACCAGTTCGAGAGAAGTCAGGTTTGGCATCTAGTTCCAAGACCCAAGGACAGATCAGTAATTGGCACAAAATGGGTCTTCAGAAACAAACTTGATGAAGATGGAACAGTTACAAGAAACAAGGCAAGACTGGTGATCCAAGGTTACAGCCAATAGGAGGGTATAGATTATGATGAGACTTTTGCTCCAGTTGCAAGACTAGAGGCAATAAGACTCCTCATAGCCTTTGCAGCACACATGGAATTCACTCTTCATCAGATGGATGTCAAAAGTGCCTTCCAGAATGGCTACCTAAAAGAAGAAGTGTTTGTTAAACAACCTCCAGGGTTTGCGAGCAAGGAATGTCCTGAGCATGTGTACAAATTAGACAAGGCTCTCTATGGACTCAAGCAGGCTCCTAGAGCATGGTATGAACGATTGTCCAAATTCCTGCTTGAACATGGCTACAAAAGAGGTAAAATTGACAGTACTCTATTCTTGAGAGAAAAAGGTAAGGATCTTCTTGTGGTACAAATATATGTTGATGACATAATTTTTGGGGCAACCACTGACAAACTAAGTAAGGATTTTGCCAAATTAATGGGGAGTGTGTTTGAAATGAGTATGATGGGGGAGCTTAATTTTTTCATAGGCTTACAGATCAAACAAAGCACAAATGGAACCATGATCCATCAGCAGAAATATGCAAAGGAGCTGATCAAAAAGTTTAAAATGGTTGAATCAAAGGAAATAGACACCCCCATTGCAACTGTCACTAAATTAGACACAGATGAACCTGGTTCATCTATTGATTAGAAGTTGTATAGGGGCTAATCCAAAGGAATCTCACTTAACTGCTGTCAAGAAGATACTAAGATATTTGAAAGACATTACTGATCTGTGTCTTTTGTACCCTAAAGGTAGTAATTTTAATCTAGTAGGGTATGCTGATACTGATTATGCATGTTTCCTTGTGGATAGGAAGAGCACCTCAGGTATGGCTCATTTTCTTGGTTCATGTCTTGTATCATGGGCTACTAAAAAGTAAAATTCAGTGGCCTTATCCACTACTGAGGCTGAATATGTTGCTGCTGCCTCTTGTTGCGCTCAATTGCTGTGGATCAAACAGCAGCTGATAGATTTTGGTATTGAAGTTGGTTGTATTCCTATCTTTTGTGATAACACTAGTGCTATAAGTATGACAAAGAACCATGTTCATCACAAAAGGACTAAGCACATAGATGTTAGACACCACTTCTTAAGAGATAACTATGAGAAATGATCGATTTCCATAGAATTATGTGCTACTAACAAGCAAATTGTTGATATCTTCACTAAAGCACCGAGTAGAGAAAACTTTGAGAGGAACATGTTGGAATTAGGGATGATTAAGATCACCTAATAGGACCAGCTCAGAATGCACAATGAAAAAAAAATTAATTTTTTTTTTGGCTAGGAAATCTGAACTTGTGTAAATATCTAGATTAATTTCTACTCAGCTTCATACTGTAATTAGTATACTCCTGTGACATGTGTTAATATGACTCACTGATCTCTTAACTTTTTTTCTCTATTATGGCAAATTGAGGCATGTTCCAGAGAATTCTAAATGAAGAACCTGGTTCATCAGTGTGGGTTCAACTGAAAGCTAAGGTATGTTTTCTATACTCTGCACAATTAGAAAGGGAAATACTTAAATCATGAGCAGAAGTCCTAAAATTCTTCAACTCCTTAGAAAATTCTATCCGTTAGCCTTGAACCAGTTCTGTCCACCTTAGAACTCTAAACCACAAAATTTGCCTAAAATCTAGGGAAGCTTAGCTGCTCATTCAAACCTGAAATTTCAGGTTGATTAGACCTCTAATTGACCACTGTCAATACTACCATTATCCATTAAATGTGTATTTCTTTTTAAATACCATCATTACCTCCTGCCATCTTCATAATCCCAAACCGTCAAAAACTCCCTCTTCACTTTCACTTGCTTTCTTCTCCAAAATTCTAATTCACCTATTCTCTCCAGAAATCAACGAAAATGTCAAACCCACAAGACAACCCTAGAACTCCTCCACTACCCACTCCTCTGATTCATCTTCCTCTCCTCCACCCAGCACAACTCCCAAACCCAGGCTGCGAAGGGTAAAAATGCTTGCTCGAAAAATAGTGGCTTCTGGGGCTCTTTCAAAGAAGTTGAATGCAAAATTAAAGGCAAGCCAGGTCCAAGACTCTGAGTCTAACTCTGATTCTGAGTCGTACAAGTCAGCTAGTGAGGGGGAAGAAATTGGGTCTTCTGACTCGGAGAAGGCTCAAGATTCCCAGGTAATTTCTTCTGTGTCTGAGAATTTAGAAACTAGGTTTGTTCTGGTTGGGCCAATTAGGCATGTAGAATTACCTGGAGTAGGTAGGAGTGGTGGTAAAAAGAAATCTGCAAAAGAAAAAGAGAAAGAGGGTGCATGTGGTGAAGAGAGGGGAAATGGGAAATGAGTGGTTGATCATTCACCCACTGATGGTTTGTCTGTGCCTGCTATCTGTGGGGTTGAACAAGAACATGTAGAAGAGACTGGCAAGAAGTCAAGGGGAAGTGGTTCTGGTGAAGCTGCTGAAGGGTTGGTTAACTTAAGTTCACAGAGAGATGAACCTGGTTCATCAGTTGAAGAGACCCTAGCAGACCTCTTGAAAAAGGTTGGGGCGAGTTATGATCCAAAGAAAAGAAAACCTACCACACCAAAAGCCCCCAGTGCTCCTAAACCCTCCAAGAAAAGAAAGGCTTCATTCCCAACAACTACTGAATTTTCATTGCCAAAGGGTAGAGCTACAAAAAGCAGGGTGAAGCAGAGTGAGAGTGATCTCCAAAAGGCTCTAGCTGAGAGTAAAAAGAAAAAGCTGGCTAATGGAAAAGGGAAGATTGCAGAGCCCTCAGAGGCTGTGGAGGTTGAGGAGATGGAACAGGTCCATCAGGAGGAAGTTCAACCAGTGGAGGTTTAGACCCTCAAGCCCAAAAAGCCCAAGACTTCTTCCAAGAAGTCTTCCTCTGTGTCTGAGGCTGCTGAACCTTCATTAGCCAAGAGGACAAGGTCTGCAGTGAAAAGTAAACAAGTGAGAATTTCTGAAGAGGAGGAATTGAGTGGAGAAGAAGAAGAAGATGAGTCTGTTGGTGAACAAGACAAGCTTGCCATGTTTGGCAAAAGGAAGATTTTGAAGGGTAGACTGCTGAAAGACCTGGTGGAACCAGGAATGATGAGACTGGTGGATGCCTTGACTGCTTAGGGGTGGAAGGACATGGTCCTTCAAATTGATGGAAGGCTAGCCAGGAATGAGATTATTGAGTTCATGGCTAATGCAGAGGTTAAGGATGGCAAGGTCAGCAACCTAGTGAAAGGAGTTCAAGTGTCCTTTGATGCAGCAAAACCGGGAGAGATCCTTGACATACCCTCTGAAGGGTTTGATGACTATACAAGGCAAAGGTGGCCTTGTCTGGACTCTCTCCCTAATGCCCTTGAAATAATCAGGAGGTTCTGTGATGCTGAAGATGTGAATGAGGCTAGGGCTGTTCAGAAGAGTGAAATGAGGCCACATCACAAAGTTATCTTTGAGTTTGTCAACAAGTGCCTACTGCCCAGGCAGGAGAGAAGGCATATTGCAAATTATATGGATTTAGTGCTGATGGAGTGCCTAGAAAGAGGAATACAAATCAATTGGCCTGCACTCATTATCAAGCTACTGGACAGGGTCATAAATGGTTCCAAGGCTCATGGTACTCCCTATAGTTTTATTCTGACTACGATTCTAGATAGGTGCAATGTGCCTCTGAAGAAATGGGAAATGGCATCAAACAAAGACCACTTTGGTAGTAATACTCTGATTGCTTGTGACTATTTAGTCAATGCCATCCCAAATGAACCCGGTTCATCCAAGAAAACTCCTGTCAACAGTAAAGTTAGGGCTCTAGTTCAGGAATGTGAAGCCAAGGATGCTGAGATAGCTAGGCTCAAGGCTCGTGTGGCAGAGGTGGAATCTGAGGGGGATGCCCTCAGGACTGAGCTTGCCAAGGAAAAGGAGAAGAATGATGGAATTCTTCACAATATGCTGAATCTTCTCCAAGCCCAAAACCAACCCTCTAGCTCCCCCAAGCCTTAGGAATCCTAGCTTTTGTCTCCTGAACTTGTCTAGTACCCTCAGTGACCCGGATTAGGGATTTTTCTATTTTTTTTTGCTCATGTTTTAAATGTTTTTTGCTTTCTGGTTGTGGATTATGGTAGAAACATGTCTCTATCAATGAAATCTACTGTTTTTGCTCTTGTTCAATGTTTATCTTTCCTTGATAGTTTAAATATGTTTGCTTGATTACTGATGATTGAACCATGATTGCACTTGCAGTTGCCCCAGTGGCCATGAGTACTAATTAATACTGGGACTCACACTTTGTATGTAACTTTTCAATGATGCCAAAAGGGGGAAGAAATTTGTGCTTTACACACATTCTGAATAAGTGATATTTATAACCTAATTAACCTGGTCCTTGATGATGAGTAAATTTTCTACACTTTGTTTTGATGGTTGAGCTGAGTTCTTACAGGATCCAAGTAAGTAAAAAGCACAAAGTTTGTCATCATAAAAAACGGGGAATTTGTTGGCCCAAGAACAGGTGAAGTTTTGAAGATTGACAAAAGAACTTAGATATGGACCAGGTCCATCTTGTAAAGCACAGTCATGATCAACCTGTACATGTGAGATGCACGTGAAGGAGATAAATCTAACTGATCAAGAAGCGATATCTCCTGATCTGATCGAAAAGGTTGCATATTGGATAAGGAGAGAAAGACTCCTTACATGAAGAGAACACAATTTAGGAAGAAGATAGTGTTAGAGTTTGAGATCACTATGAACTCTTCTACGATAGAAGAGTAGCAATTGAATCCAGTCAAACTCTAATTACTAACCTATTAAATGTCAGTATTGTTCTCTTTTACAGGCAATGCACCCAAGCAGAAGTTAAACATAATTGAGAGCAAAAGAGTAAGGCGATTTTGGAAGCAATTTACGTGTGATTCGAATGTGCAACCCTAAAGCTACTTGAACGAGATAGAAGAACCAGTTCCAAGTGTCTATCTTTTATTCAAGTTCAATTGTAGTAGGTGATTTTACATTGTATCTTTCATCTTTCATAGAAGCATTGTATTAGGTACCTAGAGTGTTCGAGTTAGAGTTAACTTGAAGTTGTCGCAACAGTTGAGGCTGTGTGCCACAACGGGATTAGAGTTAATCCTTAGGTTTACAAAGAGTTTTGTAAATGCTATTTTGGCTCAGTGATTTTAGTGGAAGTTTGGGAATAACCTACTGAGTAGTAGGTCGTGATTTTTTCACCTTTTGAGCCAGGTGTTTTCCACGTAAAAATCTCTGTGTTCTTTATTTTCTGTATTTATTATTCCGCAAACAGCAGTAGTTGGAACACCTAGAAGAACCAAGTCCTTCTATATTTCAGATAAGCAAAAATTGGGTACCACACAAATCATCCCCCTCTTGTGTGGTATTGATGTTTAGAGCATCAAGTAGAAAGGCAGTGAGTATGGGTAGTCTTGCGTTACTTCCTGTTGGTGAGAGACCTCTTGCAGTTGATGTTCAGGCCTTGGCCAATCGATTTGTGAGGTTGGATATTTCGGAGCCCAGTCGGGTCCTAGCTTGTGTGGTTTCTCGGTCTTCCTTATTCGATCGCATCAGAGAGCGCCAGTATGATGTTCCTCATTTACTTGTCCTCAAGGACAAGGTTCTGCATGATGATGCAGAGATGTGACTATTGGTGATGATGGTGTATTGAGGATGCAGGGCCGGATATCTGTGCCCAATGTAGATTGGCTTCGTGAGTTGATTCTGGAGGAGGCCCATAGCTCGCGGTATTCCATCCATCCGGGTGCTGCAAAGATGTACCCGGATTTGAGACAACACAATTGGTGGAGGAGAATGAAGAATGATATAGTGGGGTTTGTAGCTCGGTGTCTCAATTGTAAGAAGGTGAAATATGAGCATCAAAGACTGGGTGGCTTGCTTCAGCAGATAGAGATTCCAGAGTGGAAATGGGAGCGGATCACCATGGATTTCGTAGTTGGACTCCCACAGACTTTGAGGAAGTTCGATGCTATTTGGGTGATTATGGATCGGCTGACTAAGTCCGCGCACTTCATTCCTATCGGTACTACCTATTCTTCAACGCGGTTGGCCGAGATGATATCCGAGAGATTGTTCGCATGCATGGTACCCAGTTTCCATCATTTCAGATAGGGGTACTCAGTTTACATTGCAGTTTTAGAGGGTCGTGCCTCGAGAGTTGGGTACTCAGGTTGAGCTGAGCACGGCATTTCACCCTTAGACGGACGGGTAGTCCGAACGCACTATTTAGATATTGGAGAACATGTTACGCGCTTGTTCCATTGATTTTGGGGGTTCATGGGACCAGTTTCTACCGCTCGCGGAGTTTGCTTACAACAACAGTTATCAGTCGAGTATTCAGATGGCTCCGTATGAGGCTTTGTATGCGAGACGGTGTAGATCACCAGTGGGTTGGTTTGAGCCGGGCGAGGCTAGGCTCTTGGGTACAGACTTTGTATAGGATGCTTTGGTCAAGGTGAAAGTGATTTAGGAGCGGCTTCGTACAGCGCAGTCAAGGAAAAAGAGTTATGCTGACAGAAAGGTTCGTGATGTGTCTTATATGGTTGGGGAGAAGCTTCTACTGAAGGTTTCACCCATGAAGGGTGTTATGAGATTTGGGAAGAAGGGCAAGCTGAGCCATCGGTTCATTGGGCCTTTTGAGGTGCTTTGGAGGATTGGGGATGTGGCTTATGAGCTTGCTTTGCCACCTAGCTTGTCGGGTGTGCATACGGTATTTCATGTTTCTATGCTCCGGAAGTATATCGGCGATCCGTCTCATGTCTTGGATTTCAGCACGGTTTAGTTAGATGGTGATTTGACTTATGATGTGGTGCCAATGGCTATTTTAGAGCGGCAGGTCTGAAAGTTGAGATCAAAGGATATAGCTTTAATGAAAGTGCAATGGAGAGGTCTGCCCGTGGAGGAGGCTACTTGGGAGACCGAGCGAGAGAGGCAAAGTAGATATCCACACCTATTTGAGGCTTCAGGTATGTTTCTAGACCCGTTCGAGGACGAACATTGTTTAAGAGGGGGAAGATGTAACGACCCGGTCGGTCAGTTCGAGATTTATAGCCTCGTTTCCCCATTTCTGCTTCTTTTTGTGTTCTTAAGCTATATTATGATATTTTGGGTCAGTTGGTTCGGGTCTGGAGTGGTTTCGGAGAGGGTTTGAGACACTTTGTCTCTTTTGTGAAGGCTTAAGTAGGAAAAGTTGACCCGATGTTGACTTATGTCTAAACGACCCCGAATTTGAATTTTTATGGTTCTATTAGCTCGATTAGGTGATTTTGGACTTAGGAGCACGTCCGGAATGGGATTTGGTGGTCCGTGGTAGAATGAATTGGCAAAAGTTGGAATTTTGGTGATTTTGGTCGGCTGTGGAAATTTTGATATTGGGATCGAAATGAAATTCCGAAAGTTGGAGTAGGTTCATGGTGTCATTACTGATGTGTGTGCAAAATTTCAGGTAATTCGGAGGTGATTTGATAGGTTTCGGCATCGTTTGCGGAATTTGGAAGTTTAGAAGTTCTTAGGCTTGAATCCAAGGGTAATTTGGTGTTTTGATGTTGTTTTGAGCGTTCCGAAGGTTCGACTAAGTTCGTATGTTGGTATGTTTGGTAGAGGTCCCGAAGGCCTCGGTTGATTTCGGGTGATTGACGGAACAAGTTTGGAACTGGAGGAATGCTGAAGTTGAACTCAGCTGTCATAACCGCACCTGCGGAGTGGGAACCACAGGTGCGAGCCCGCATAAGCGGAGAAGGAGCCGCAGATACGGCCAATGCTGAGGTAGGCAGGAGCCGCAGGTGCGATCTGCGAGCGCGCAGGTGCGATATTTGGACCACAGAAGCGGATTCTGAGGGAGTAAGTGGGATCCGCACCTGCGATGGATTTTCCGCAGGTGCGGCATCACAGAAGCGACATTTGGACCGCAGATGCGGTATCTTTGGGAAGAAAGTATAAATTGTGGACTTCGCAAATTTTGGTCCATTCTTCACCATTTTCAGTTGGTTTTGAAGCTTTTTGGGAGCGATTTTGAAGAGGGATTCAAGGGATTATCAGTGAGGTAAGTTGCTTGAGCCTTGATACTCGTATATGTGGTGATTTCCCGTTATTTAATCATGTAATTAGTGAAGATTAGGGGTGAAAATGAGGGGTTAGGGCTTGGGATGAGAGTTTGATTTGAGGGGCCAAATGGAGTCGGATTTTGATGAATTTCGTATGTATGGACTCGTGAGTGAATGAGCTTTCTAGTTTTGTGATTTTTGTTGTATTCTGAGACGTGGACCCGGGGAGGGTTTGGGTGAATTTCGGGATTTGTGTCTAATTAAGTAAATTTCCATGTGGAATTGGTTCCTTGGCCTATATTGATTGCATTGTATTGCTTTTGGCTAGATTCGGGATGCTTGGAGGCCGATTCGAGAGGCAAAGGCGTCGCGGAGTAGGATTTTGGCCTGGTTTGATGTAAGTATCGCTTCCAAACATGGTTCTGAGGGTTCGAAACCCCGAACTATGTGTTATGTGATTAGTATTGAGGTGACGCACATGCCAAGTGACGGGCGTGCACTATGAAAATCGGGACATGGTTCATTCCATGGCACCGTTTAGTGACTCTTTCTTGCTGATATCCGTGTCTGCATCATGTTATTAAGTAAATGAGCTGTATATCATGCTAGATATCATGTTAGGGCTTCACACCGATACTATTGGGACCCGAGTGGTTGTTTCTTGCTGTCATCTCATTAATTTCATTGATATTCTGTACTCAGTCATTTTCATGCATTTCATGTCATGTCTCAGTCTCAGTTGTTATTATTTGGCACATCATATCATTATTTCGGTCTAGTTTCGTGGCAATGTGAGCCCGTGTGTGAGACTGGAGAGTGATGACTGAGTGAGGCCGCGAGCCTGATTATGAGTGACAATTATAGGATCGAGCTGCACGCCGCAGCGGTTATGTTGATGATTATGATAGCGCTTGGGCTGTAGGAGCCCCTCCGGAGTCTGTAACACACCCCCAGTGAGCGCAGTTGATATTATTGAGGGATGGATCTTCCCTAGACATGGATCTCGTCCGAAGTATTTATACCTGGAGATGGATCTTCTCCCATAGGGCTGGAATGGCCTTCCTCACTACTGAGTGACTGTTGTCAGTGATGTGTATATATTCCGGGATGGATCTTCCCTGGGCCGGATGGCCATATACAGTACCGTGGTTGAGCACTTGAGAGTGGAGGTACATGGTACATTTTCATGCATTTTATGCATTGGCACGTAGAGAGTAGCCGAGCTTTATACTTCACATTGTCCAGATCTGTATTTACTGTATTGTTTGAGCTGAATACATGAATTGAAAGCATGCCTACTTTTCTGCACAATTTTATTTCTATTACCTGTTGAGGTTAAGTATGTCACTACTTATCAGTCCATAGTTTGGACTTGTTACTTACTGAGTTGGTGTATTCACGTTACCTCCTGCACCTTGTGTGCAGATCCAAGTATCTCTGGCTACGGTAGCGGCTGTTGACTATTCCAGTTACAGACTTTCACCAGAGATAGTTCGGTAGCTGCCTAGCGATCTGAGTCCTGTTTTTCTCCTTCTTTATCTTCCCTTTAGTGTATTTTGTTTACTCTCGGACTATGCTAGTCTTGCCATCTTTCAGAAAGTTTTTAGTAGTTGCTAATGACTTAGTGACACCCCGATGTCGGGCTATTTATTTCCGCATTTTGTTTTCGAGTTGAACTCTTTTATGAAATTTCAGTATGAAAAAGGCTTTTATCTATCTTTTGATGACATATCAAATTGTTGTCAGAGTGTGTCGGCTTGCCTAGTTCCATGATAGGCGCCATCACGACCAAGTTTAGTTTTGGGTCGTGACAATAACTCATAATAAAAGGACATAATCGGAATTCTAGATATTAGCCTTATAATCCTACTAGTTTTAGGACATAATGTTATACGTTAGGAATCCTATTAGTATAATTATTTTCGGGCGGTCTAATTCATATAAATTTGAACAGGTAAATATCTTTAGTCATGTAATCCTATTACTTTTAGGATATACTTCTTAAAAATTCCTATTACTAATTTAATTTGAAAACGTATTATAATGTCCTATTACTAATATAATTTGAGAATGTATGTTATTATCCAAATCCATTTAGAAAAAGGAGAGCCTATTTTATTATAAAAGCATAAATACAATATTAATATACCAAAATAGCCCTAAAATATTAAACGGAAGACCTCATAGGGAAAGGACATAACTTGAATAACCTATTTTTTAGACTATAATACCTTCTTTGCTAATTTTTAATATTTAATATTTTAAAATTTAAAAAATTTAGTCTATTATATTCTTATTAAAAATATGTAGGAAGGTTTAATAAAATCAATTTCATAAGAATCCTCCGTATTGGCAATACATTACTATTCCATAATGACAAATACCGAAAAAGATAATATTAAATGGACTGCATAAAGAGTTGAAATTAAGAAAAAAATATCCCCATGATAATATATTTTTATATTATATTTGAACTATTTTCCTACTCAAATAGTATTTTTGAATCAATTTTTCGTATAATATTGAAAAATACCCAATTATTAAACAACAACTAAGAAAATATTTAAGAATATAAATGTGTGAGAAAGAGAAAAAAAAAGGTTGGTAAGAGTCAATACCACTAATAATTCTACAAACATAAAGATCTAAAAGTAAAATGTCATATCAATCTTTTACTCTTTGAAAATAAAAAAATATAGTGGATAAAATTATAACTAAGATTAAATATTCAAAACAAGAGATGAACTAATATTAAGATCTGAATCAACATAGAATAAATTAATTTTGATGTTAAAACAAAATAATTAAATTATTTAATTAATTATTTAGCAAGAGAATCCAATTCAATTATTTTTTAAATTCATCATATGAGTAAAATTCTTATTCAAGCTAAAAATATCTTAGAATACATAAATTTATTCCATAAAAAGAGCGTGTAACACAAAGTAAAAAAATTAGTATATTATTAAGAATCAAAATGTTATACAAGTTACTGAGGAAGCACAATCAAATCTAAATCCTAATCAAGAACAAGCTTTCAAGACTATATTAGAAAGAGTCGACTCTGGGTAAAAGGATTATTATGCCTCCGGCGAAATCGAAATAATATTTTTATGTCATGCATTACTTGCAAATATCATATCAAGAGGCATGACACTGTTAGCAATAATAGCAAGTGGTGTACCAACAACAATTTTATTGGGAGGCCACCCACTTTAGATTTGATATACCTTTTCAAACAACTTAAATAATCATCACAAATATATCAAACCAGAGCAACGGTGCTAAATTTATAAGAAAAGAAAAATTGATAATATGGGATGAAGCACTTATGGCAAAGTGTCAAACAATTGAAATAAATTCCCGGAGTTCTTATTAATGAACCATTTGGTAGGAAATTAATGGTTTGGGAGGTGATTTCTATCAAGTACTACCAGTAGTTCCAAAATCGACAAAAGCAGAGACTGTAAAAGCTAGCTTGCTGAAGTTATACTTGTGGCCTCAAATGAAAAAGATTTAACTGACAAGAAATATAAAGTATAAGAACAAATCCAGTATTCAGTGTCTTCTTGCTTCGTGTCTGAAACGAAGAAGAGCATCTAATAAAAGATGATTTGATTTTTTCCGAACACTTGGTTATCAATCTCAATGTTAATAGTAGTGCGTTTAATAAGAAAAAAAATTCTATAAATAGATTAAAACGCAATTTGTGAAAACCTCATAATAGAATTAAAAAGATATCTTAGCTAGCAAAAATGAATATGTTGCTCAGCTAAATAAAAGATTGATTGCAAAAATTTACAATAAAAATAAAATATTTTCCAGTTTTTGACTTAGGAAAAAATGATACCAATAATTTGTAACGACTCAGCCGGTCGTTTCATGAGTTATAGCCATGTTTTCCCCATTTCTGCTTCCTTTTATGTTCTTCAACTTTATTTTATCGTATCGTGTTGGTTGGTTCGGGTCCGGAGTGGTTTCGGGGTGGAATGAGACACTTAGTATCCTATTTAGAAGATTAAGTTGGAAAAGTCAACCGAATGTTGACTTATGAGTAAACAATATCGGATTTGGATTATTATGGTTCGGTTAGCTCCTTTAGGTGATATTAGACTTGGGAGCGCGTCCGGAATGTGATTTGAAGGTCCGTGGTAGAATTAGGCATGAATTGGCGAAAGTTGGAATTTTGGCGATTTTGGTCGGGCAGTGAATTTTGATATCGGAGTCGGTATGGAATTTCGGAAGTTGGAGTAGGTTCATGGTATCATTTGTGACGTGTGTGAAAAATTTCAGGTCATTCGGAGGTGATTTAGTAGGTTTCGGCGTCGTTTGCGGAATTTGGAAGTTTAGAAATTCTTAAGCTTGAATCCGAGGGTAATTTTGTGTTTTGATTTTGTTTTGGGTGTTCCGGAGGTTCGCCTAAGTTCGTATGTTGATATGTGACTTGTTGTATTATTGGTTGAGGTCCCGAGGGCCTCGGTATGATTTCAGATGGTTAACGGAGAGTTTGGAACTTGGAAAATGCAGCTGAAGCTGCTGGTTCTGTCTTAACCGCAACTGCGGAGTGGGGACTGCAGGTGTGAGGTCGCAGGTGCAGTGGGGTAGCCACAGATGCGGAAATGGAGGGCCAGGAGAGGAATCGCAGATGCGGAGAAATTGTCGCATCTGCGGGCCCGCAGGTGCGAGACTTGGCGCGCAGGTGCGGTTTTGGAGATTTATGTGACTTCCGCAGATGCGGACATTTTGGTGCAGAAGTGGCACCGCAGGTGCGCAATTTTGGCCACAGGTGCGGAAAGGCCTGGGCAGAAGGTATAAATTGAACCCTTCGCAAATTTTGCTCATTTCCACCATTTTGGAAGACGAGTTTGGAGCTTTTGGGGTTATTTTGAAGAGGGATTCAAGGGATTATCAGTGAGGTAAGTTGCTTGATACCTAATACTCGTATATGTGGTGATTTCCCATTATTTAATCATATAATTAGTGAAGATTAGGGGTGAAAATGAGGGGTTAGGGCTTGGGAGTTGGAGAGTTTGATTTGAGGATTTGAGGGACCATTTGATGTCGGATTTTGATGAATTTGGTATGGGTAGACTCGTGAGTGAATGGGCTTTCTAGTTTTGTGACTTTTGTCAGATTCCGAGACGTGGGCCCGGGGGCTGGGTTTGAGTGGATTTCGGGATTTGTGTCTAATTTGGTAGTTTTTCTTGTGGAATTTATTCCATTAGCGCATATTGATGGTATTGTTCTGGTTGTGAATAGATTCGGAGCTATTGGAGGCCGAGTCGAGGGGCAAGAGCATCGCGGAGTAGAGATTTGATCGTCTTGAGGTAAGTAACGATTGTAAATCTATTCCTGAGGGTATGAAACCCCGGATTTCGTATCGTTTTACTATTTTGAGGTGACACAAATGCTAGGTGACGTGTGTGTGGGCGTGCAACGTTGGGGATTGTGACTTGGTCTGTTTCGTAGCAACTGTAAAGTTGCGTATTTGGTTGAAACTATATGATACTTATGTGTTTTAGAAAGAATTTCTTTAAATTGGGCTGAACGCCATGTTTAGGCCTTGTGCCAGAGCTGTTTGGACCCTTAGGGGCCTTTTTCTTAATATCCTCTCACTGTTTTCAATTGAAAATCTATACCCAGTCATGTTTATACTTATTGATTTTCATAACTCAGTCTTTATTGCGCTGTTTTGATGCCTATAAATGTTGTTTTGGCCTGGGTAACCTATTTTCACTGAGAGCCTGAGTGCCTTGAGAGATTTATGACTGAGTGAGGCCGAGGGCCTGATTTGTGAGGGTATTTATGGGATCAGGCTGCACGCCGCAGCATGTTTTACTGATTCATGATTGAGTGAGAACGAGAGCCTGATTGATTTACGCCACGAGTTGGCTTGTTATAGAGCTTGGGATGATGGAGCCCCTCCAGAGTCTGCACACCCCCAGTGAGCGCAGGTACCTACTGACTGCGAGTGCCGAGTGTTGAGTGACCGGGAGGCATAAATGATGGTGAGGTATGCCTGGGGGGCTGTATGCAAGTGACTGTGAGGTTTGCCCGAGGGGCTGTATATGAGTGATGTCTTGCCCGCGGGGCTGTTATGATTTCATCATTTTTGCTCACCTCTGCATTGAGCCTTTGTTTGAAAACTATTGAAAAATATCTTTATATGATTTTACTAGAACTGGGTTAAAAAGAGATGATTTGATTCAACCCTTGTTTACCATGAAAATGGTAATAACAATTAAATTTGTTGATGGGACTCTAAAAATACGTGATCTAATTTTATACTAGTTTCGTGGAGTAGTTGATGCTATGTGTGTGTAGTTTAAGGGTGAGACGCGAGCTAAAATAAAGCAGTAATCGAACTGAGAGATAGCCGTTCGGGGCCTCGAGCTAGTCGATTTGGGGCCTCGAGGTCGGGTCTCGAGCTCGAGCTCGAGCTATCAGGGGGAATCGGGGAAGGGCTAATAGATGCAGTAATATTAAAGGAGGCTCTTTACGGCCAATGATAAGTAATAAATAAACAATAAATGTGGAACAAGTATGAAGATAATAAAATAGAGCAACAGTATCAAGAGAGTATGTTAGAGAGAAAAGAAAGAGAGTTTATCATATATTTCATGTAGAGTCTTTGGAACAACATCCGTTTCGTACAAAATAATCAGAATCCCCTTTATATAGAATGGGGGAAGTTTATGTGGTAAGGCATACATTAGCTGTAATGGTGTGGAGATGGGACGGCTGGAAATGACGCCCCGAGTAGGGCTCATAATAGCGTGGCTAGGCTTTGTCAGACTCAGCCGCGAGAGACTTAGCCGCGTCTTGGGAACTTCCCATTTTTACTCTAGCCCCGACCGATATCCTCTTAAGGCCGGGTGTCGATGGACTCCGAGGGAGAAGACTCGAGCACATCTTTGCAGCCTCGGCTTCTAGGCGATCTTCCGAAATGCTTTAATGACGGGAAATTGGACCCTCCGATTTTGCCGTATACAGATAGTCTCCACGTTTCCTAGATCGAAGTGATAGGAAACGAATTTGATGCCCGGCTCTCCAGGCTCTCTGTGATGACATCACAGTGACGATGCAGCATGTGACATAAGCCGTTATGATAACCGAAAACGTTCCATAATTTCGCCTTTCCAGGGTTGTTCAAAGCCTTGCGGTTTCTCGTCCATCAAAATCATAATGTCGCCGTCGATTCAGCTCCCCATGACGCATTAAACGCGCCTGCTATTACGCTTTTCGAGGATGATAATGGCACCGTCGGTTATGCTTCCCCTCCCCCTTTTCCTATTAATGGAGCTTCTTGGGATTAATATTTCACCCAAGTTCCTTCCTATATTTGCCATATCTTCCCTTCTTTCCATCCTTAACCATCTTTCGCCATGATTGAGGTCCATCGCTTTGCGATCGTCTGGCCGAGCTTACATCGGTCGTGCCAAGGTTTACCCCGTGAAATTCCTTTTGTTGAGCGAGATTTTGCTGTTTTGTCGTTGTTGTTGTTGTTGTTGTTGTTGTTGTTGTCGCTGTCATCCCGAGACGAAGATACAGGGACGACCGACTTCTTCCGGTCTAGATAGATGTTCGGAGCTCATGAGGGCACTCGGACTATACTCCGCTGCTCACCCTCCTGCCCCGGCTCGGTGCATTACACCCCTTTTGGATTCCTTGGGGTGTGGTGGCGCTCATCTACTAACTGTTGCATCCCGTGCTGGGGCAACGCCCTTAAGAAGTGGCCCTACAATAGCGGTGCTGGCGGAATTCACACCAGCCAGATTTTTCACCCAGCCACTTCTTCGTTCCTTCCGGCTTCCCCTTCGTCAATTTGCTCTTCTCCATCGCTTTCCCCTTCTACATCATCCCTTTTGAAGATGCCATTCTGGGGGGTCGAGGTAAGGCTTCGAGGGGATGGTGCTTTGGAAGATATTGTCTTTGGGGTCATATGCCCTAGGGGATGATACCCGGAGATGCTGCCGCCGAAGTTGCACCATTGAGAATAGGCTAGGCTTCCGATCTTTCACTATGTATCCCTTTTTTGCTTTTTTGCTTCTGTGTAGGGACCCTTTGTAAGCTTTTGTAATCATATGTAAGGACCCCATAAGGGCTGTTGTAAGCAAATTTTCATAACTATAAAGATACTTCTCGATTTTTGCCTTTGATGTTTGCCATATTCCTTTTAATTTTGTGGGGATCCTGAATGTATGCTTCTGCTGACGATTGTCAACATCTAGCTCGAACACGAGTATTTTTTTTGGCTTTGTTTGATATAAATGGCTCCTTTCTGAGCCCACCGTTGTTCCTCGGACCAAGCTTGAAGTGGTCCGATAGACCCGGGCCGTCGAGACCCTCGAGTCAAATGGAGATAGCACTTTGAGACTTGAAGTTTTTTGAGAGCAGTGTCTGAGTGAGGGTCAGCTTCGGATACCTGGAGATTTGCTTTGAACACGGCGTGGATAACCTTTTAAGTCATTGTAGATAGATCCTAGATGATGGGTTACCCGGATTTAGGCGGTGTCCTGGGGTCGAGCCTCTATGGGCGGAGCTCGAAGTGCCTGTTCCTCCTCTTGGTGGGATCCCTTCGAGTTCGGCTACTATCTCGAACCCCAAAACAGTGCTGGAGGTTTTCTGGAGCCTAACTTCTTTTTTGTTGGAGGTCCCCGAGGTCGGGTACCACCTCGAGATTGGAGATGGAGTTGTTGGCTTCTTAAAGCCTAACTTCTATTCGATGGAGGTCCTCGAGGTCGAATACTGCCTCGGTACTGGTATTTGAAGTCATTGGTCTACCGGGGCATATCTCGGGCAGCCGGATCGTTGTTGTTTCCACGTGTATATGGGGTCGCTTCCGCCTCTTGGGAGATCCCACCTTTTTTAGATATCTATCCTCTCATTTCTGCGTTGAGTCCTTCGTTACCGTAACATTAGAGTGTTTGTGTAGGTTCCTGCTTTTGCCCTTTCAGTATTGTCGTAGCCATGACTGCTACTTCGGAGTTTGCCTGGCAAAGAGAGGAGAGTGCTGCTCCTAGTGCTCAGGATCCGCGGGAGTTTATCTCGAAGACTACATCTTTGATAAGGGAGAAGCACCTTGAGGTGGTGAGTAGAGACTGTGGATAGGGAGAGGAGGTAGCGCTACAGGTGTTTTCCCCGGACGAGGGTATCGCTGACCCTGCTGATGGGTTCCTGAATGTATATACGTATCCCTTCACAGTGGGACGTCTTGACAGGATCTTGCTCGACTTCTGTGTAAAGTATCGGGTTACCTTGGCCCAGGTACACCTGTCATTTTGGCGAACAGTGTTGATGATGAGGATTTTTGTGGAGAAGGCGGGGCTTGAATTCACGCTCAGCCATCTCGTCAGGCTGTACCGGCCCTTTCACCACCGAGGTCTGCTAACCTTGCGGTGCCGTTCGTCTACGCCTTTTATTGTTGACGATGATGAAGGCAGAAATCGGGATTGGGCTAGTCTGTTCGTCCGAGTCCGGACGACTGACGTTATCCCCGTGGAGTTTATGCCATTCCCTGAAGAATGGAACTATCTACGTGAGTGGAGCGTCCCGTGCTTTCTCAGATTTATTCATGTTAAAAGCTAGTCTCGTAATCGTGCTTCCTTCTTTTCTGCAGCAATTTCATGGGTGCCGGGCGAAGTTCCTGATCTGCCTAGTTGGGTCCGGAAACTGGCGACCCAATCGTCTTGCGACGAGCGTAGGTGGCGAGCTGTGTCCCGGGACAGATGGGAAATAAGACATCACGATGCGTGTGTATATCGATTTTTCCTTGTGCCTTGTTCATTTGGAGAGACATTTTTTCCCTTTTTATGTATTAATCTTGCTGTAGTAGGTGTCGGAGAGCCTCCAAAGGCGAGGCTGTGCCCATCCAGAGAGGAGGAGAGGTTGCCGACTTTCGAGTCAAAGGACGAGAATAATAAGCTGGAAACGTACTTGCAGGGTGATGGCGCTCATGGCAAGGCGAAACGGGGCCGGGCCTCTGACACGGAAATATCGCCTGGGTCTGTCGCGCCCGAGGTTTCCGGTTCTGGAAAGTTAGCGATCGTGTTTTGACCGGGGTCGATTCTTCCGGGGCTGAGGGGGCTAGATCAACAAATATGTGCTCGGCCTACGAGGAAGTCTTCCGACTTCACTTTGAGGTGAGCTTCGTCATAGGCCTCCTGAATCCGCGTCTTCCCTTTCTTACCGGGTTTTTCATTTTGCAGGCCTTTGACGGGCTTAGGTCCGAGCTGCTTCGTCATGGAGCTAGGGTCCGGAAAGCTGTGGATGAGGGTAGATCCCTTAGGCTCCTTTGCGAGGATAAGGAAGCCGAGTTGGTATACTGGCGATGCGAGGTGTACCGGAGCTTGAATTACGAGAGCTATTTGATGGAGTAGGTAACTTCCCGTCCTGGTTGAGTATGCGTTTCGCTTTTTAACTTCTAAGGTTAACTCTTCGCCTACCTCAGCTGCAGAAAAAGATGAAGGCCTTGGAGCGTCTTAGGGGCGAGGCCGATCGAATCACGAATGACTGTAGCGAGTTGAGAGCTCGGGCGCAGGTCAAGCCTCAGAGGAAAAAGATGCATCGACTAGACTTTTGGCCCTCGGGGTCCAACTTCGCTTAGCTCGTGGCAACGCTTCAGTTCAAGCGGATATGATCACGAAGCTTGAATCCGGACTCTCGAGGGTTAGGGCTGAGGTCGTTGATGCTCGGACCGAAGTGGTACTGAACTGTACTAAGGCCGATCACGAGATGGCGATTCATTTGAGGACTTTATTGATGCCCAAGCCGAGTTGAAGAGGGTCCTTGATCATGGAGAGAACATCGAATAATATGCTCGTTGCAATTCTCGGAGAAAGGTTCTCGAGGAGATCAGTGTCAGGGGTTTCGTCCTCTCGGAAGAGTTGGCGCGAGCAAGGGCGGACGAGCGTGATGCTCGGTTACTCCTGTTCGATGCTGAGGAGAGTGAAGATGAGGCTGATAGGCCGTAGCTCTCGGGGGTGGGGCGTAGACCTCGCCATCCCGTATGTAGTACCTTTTTAGAGTATGTTTGTAGATAGAAAATGTATTTTTCCACGTATGTACCTGAAAAGAAAAACCCTTTGCGGCTTTAGTTCTTCTGTACCCCCTTCTGTTTTGCTTATGGCCAGGTGGACCGGTTTAGCGAGAATCCTTAGATTCGTGATACGGCCCTGGGGCTCATTAGGCAGGCCCGAGGGCTCTTACGCGCTTGGTTGATGCAACCTTTGGTGTAAGCAGGCATTTGAGCACTTATGCTTTTGCTCAACTATTTCGGGTAAAGTCTCCAAGTCGGGTTTCAACTCGAACTCATATATCCCTCAAGCTTTTTATGTTTGCATGGGTCGGTGACAGTGGCTCTTACGTTTTAACTCTTTTGGATTCAGTCTCCGAGTCGGGCTACGACTCGAGCTTAGTTGACCCTTAAGTTTTACGTTTGTATTGGGCGGGCGACAATGGCTCTTACGCCTTCGATCGAAGCGATCTCTTATGTAAGCTGGCGACGATGGCTCTTACGCTTTGCCCTTAGGCATGTGTGTGGTCTTGAGGATCGCTAGGCTGGCGACAATGGCTCTTACGCTTTGCCCTTAGGCATATGTGTGGCCCTGTTCGCTAGGCTGGCGACAATGGCTCTTACGCTTTGCCCTTAGGCATATGTGTGGCCCTGAGGCTCACTAGGCTGGCGACAATGGCTCTTACGTTTTGCCCTTAGGCATATGTGTGGCCCTGAGGCTCGCTAGGCTGGCGACAATGGCTCTTACTATTTGCCCTTAGGAATATGTAGGCTTTATTTTCCTCTCGTTAAGGACTTTTGCAATGATTTTGCCTGACCAGTCGTCGGTTCGGGAAGAACCTCGATTTCCAGTTGTTTGCGGCGATGTTCGAGCACCTCGTAAGGTTTGGCTCGTAGGCTGAGTAGCTCGAAGCCTTATGATTTGGAGCTGACATGGCCGAAGCTCTTTTGCCTATTGAGGGTAGCCTGTTTTACCGGTACTTTTCGAAGTAGATTCGAAGTAATGGCCTATGATTTTGTAGCGACGGTCGGGCGTCCCCGAGTTGCGTTAGTTTGGCTTGTGCAGCCGTATGACTGTAGTCTTTTATGTTTGGCCGGAGCCATTTTTTTTGTCCCGAATATGGTAGTTTAGGCGTCTATATCGAGGGTATGCCTTTTTAGGGGTCTTACAAATTCGATATATAGCCTGAACTTCGAGATCGATTTTATGTCTGTATTAAGGTCTTACAAAACTTTCATGCCTTTTGAGGTCTTACAGTTTGTATTTTTGCTTTGTGCAAGTTTTACAAGACCGAGTCTGCCCGCTCTGGGTCTTATGGCCTCGGGTTTTTTGCTGAATGGCGATTGGCGATAGTCTCCGAGTCATCGAGTTTGTTTTGGCTTGAGAGCCGTTACTCGTGAGCTCGAGATTGCCTCATTGAGGGCTTACGACTTTGGAGATTCCGACCCTGAGGTCGCGCGTATGCTGAGTTCTTTGGCGCCAGTCTTCGAGTATTCGGGACGCTTTCTTTTTGGAGATATTTCATGATTTTTGTGCTGCCTCATTGAGGACTTACTAATTTGGAGTTTCGACCCTGAGGTCATGCGGGTGCCGAATTATCGATGCCAGTCTTCGAGTATTCGGGATGTTTTCTGATGGCGGAATCGTTCCGGCGAAAACGCTGAGTTTTCCTTGGAGCATGAGTCATGTTGGCAAAAGGCATTCTTTGATTATTTGACATTAGTACATGTGCCTCCGCCATCGGGGGCTCGGTTGTGCGGACACGGTTCATTCGACCGTTTGGTCCGGTGCGTCATTTTCTCATTGGGATCCTGTTTGGCATTTCTTGGCTTTGCTGAGCGGACGATCTTCCGAAAGGACGTCCTTCGACGCTCGTGGTTGGTAGCTAAAGAAGCCTTGAGAACCTGTTGGATTCCCCTTAGGTAGCATATGGGTGTTGCCTCGTTAAAAACCTTGCCGGCAAAACCCTCTTCGGGACAAAAGCTCGGTCGAAGGAAAAGAGTGCAACGGATGCTTTTGAAACCTTAAGGTCTTCGGGCCGGGTGTGCGCTATTGACCGCTTTGATCGAGTGTCTGTACAAAGGATTAGTATAAAATATAAACTGAAAAGTGAGATGGTTATACCTTATCGTGGGATGCGTTTGGCGACGTTCTGAGGTCTGGTACGCCTCTGTTATTTGTGGTGAGGACTCGGTACGGTTCTCCGCTGTGTTCAATCGGGCTTAGCCGAAGATGTAGTTTGATTATCATTAGGCTCTCTCGAGAGTGGAGATATTGGCGCCGGTGTCACGTCGTGCACCGTGAACATTTCCCTTGCCGCGTGCTGCTCCCCGTGCATGGTTTTAATCCTGTCTTTCATCGGGAGTTTCATCATCTGGTGGAGGGGGGACGGTACCGCTCTCATGCGGTGTATCCACGATCGTCCGAACAAGGCGTTATACCTCATGTCTCCTTCGATGACATGGAACTTGACATTTTGGGTCGTGCCGGCCACGCTGACCGAGAGAGTGATCTCTCCTTTTGTTGTCTCGCTTGCCATGTTGAATCCGTTGAGGTCTCGAGTGGCGGGCACGATTTGGCCTAGCAGTCTGAGCTGCTCTATTACCTTCGACCTGATAATGTTGGCCGAGCTACCTAGATCCACGAGTACACGTTTTATTTGAAACGTATTTATGAGAAAAGAGATTACCAGTGCATCGTTATGAGGTTGGGACAGGATCTCGGCGTCCTCCTCGCTGAATGTGAGGGCATCTTCGGGTACGTATCCCCGGGTTCGCTTTTCTCTGGTGATGGATATTTTGGTCCTTCTCATCACGGGTTCTTAAGGAGCATCGACGCCCCCTAATATCATGTGGATAACATGTCGTGGCTCGTTTGCTTCATTTTTTTTGGCCGCCTCTCTTTCTCGGAATAGATTTTTGGCTCGGTCACTTAAGAATTCTCTGAGATGACCTTTGCTGAGTAACCTAGCGACTTCCTCTCGTAGCTGGTGACAATCCTCAGTTCTGTGGCCATGCGTGTTGTGGAATTCGCATACCAGGTTATGATTCCTTTGGGAAGGATCCGATTGTATAGGCCTGGGTTATCTGGTATCCTTGATTTTGCCGATGGCAAACACGATGTCTGAAACATCAACGTTGAAGTTGTATTCTGATAGGCGTGGTGCCCCTGTTGGCCCCGTGTTTCCGTCGAATCCGGCTCTGTTAATGAACCATCGGAGATTCTGCCCTCGATTGACTGGTCAGTCGTTGCGAGGCGGGTTGCGTCTCGAGGCGTTTCTCCTGTCTTCGGTATATGGCTGATACCTTTATTTGTTTGGATTCAACTCCTTTGCTAAGAGCCTGTTCGGGTATACTGAGCCCGAAGGGGCTCCCAATTGATCATCCTCGACACTGATCTTTGACTGGTATCGGTTGTGGACATCCGACCAGGTTACGGCAGGATACTCGATCAGATTTTCTTTCAGCTGCCGCGAGGCCACCGAACTCCGCTCGTTCAGGCTTTGAGTGAAGGCCTGTACCGCCCAGTCGTCGGAGACCGAGGGCAGTTCCATTCGTTCCGTTTGAAAGAGAGATACGAACTCTCGTAAGATTTCGTTCTCCCTTTGCCTAATCTTGAAAACGTCAGATTTCCTCATTGCTACTTTGATGGCGCCGGCGTGTGCCTTTATGAAGGAGTCTGCCAGCACGGCGAATGAGTCTATGGAGTTGGGGGCTAGATTATGGTACCACATCATGGCCCCTTTCGAGAGCGTTTCCCCGAACTTCTTCAGTAAGACGAACTCGATCTCGTCTTCTTTTATGTCGTTGCCCTTTACTGTGCACGTGTAGGCGGTGACGTGCTCGTTGGGGTCTGAGGTCCCGTTGTACTTCGGGAGTTCTGGCATTCTAAACTTTTTCGGGATGGGTTTCGGAGCATCTTCCTCCGGGAACGGCCGCTGCACAAACTTACTCGAATCTACGCCTTTCAGGACCAGGGGCACGCCCGGGATTTGGTCGACCCTGGAGTAGTAGGTTTCGACCTTCTTGTCATTGGCAGCTATCATCTTCTCGCCCGACTCGATCCTTCTGGTAAAATCCTCTAGCATTTTTACGATAGCAGGGTCGGCTATCGAACCATTATTGCTCAGTGTCTCTGGTACCTGTTCGGCCGGGGGAGTTGTCCCTGGTGCTACGGTGTTGGGAGTTTTCGGGTGGCTTTGCAGCTGAGCGATAGCCAGCTGTTGTGCCTGCAACATTTCAAAAATAACATGAAGGCTAACTTCCTGTTCTTCTCGAGCTGGGGTTTTTCGGGCTTCCTGTTGGTCGTCTTGCTGTACGATTCTGTCGGTTTGTGAGGTTTTGTCGACCTGCTGTGCGTCTTGCGAACCCGCGCAGCTGGAATCGGTCCAGGTGTGTTATCAGGGTTCAGTGGTGGCGCGCCGACGATTGGAACAACTACACCGTTCTCTCCGTGGTTTTCGAGGTTGTTGTTCTTAACTCTGTTCACTGAGCCAAACATTTTGACCTGAAATCGAAGATCTTGGACAAGAAGAAGTGTCAAAGATAACTTGCGTTGTGTAGCGAAACTAGCAAGAAAATAATCACTATTATTTTTAGCCCCACGGTGGGCACTAAACTATTTACAGTGAAAATGGTAATAACAATTAAATTTGTTGATGGGCCTCTAGAAATACCTGATCTATTTTTATGTTAGTTTCCTAGAGCAGTTGATGCTATGTGTGTGTAGTTTAAGGGTGAGACGCGAGCTAAAATAAAGCAGTAATCGAACTGAGAGATAGCTGTTTGGGGCCTCGAGCTAGTCGATATGGGGCCTCGAGGTCGGGTCCCGAGCTCGGGCTCGAGCTATCAGGGGGAATCGGGGAAGGGCTAATAGATGCAATAATATTAAAGGAGGCTCTTTATGGCCAATGATAAGCAATAAATAAGCAATAAATGTGGAACAAGTATGAAGATACTAAAATAGAGCAACAGTATTTAGAGAGTGTGTTCGATAGAAAAGAAAGAGAGTTTATCATATATTTCATGTAGAGTCTTTGGAACAACATCCGTTTCTTACAAAATAATCAGAGTCCCCTTTATATAGAAGGGGGAAGCTTGTGTGGTAAGGCATACATTAGCTGTAAAGGTGTGGTAATGGGACAGCTGGAAATAACACCCCGAGTAGGGCTCAGAATAGCCTGGCTAGGCTTTGTCAGACTTAGCCGCGACAGACTTAGCCGCGTCTTGGGAACTTCCCATTTTTCCTCTAGCCCCGACCGATATCCTCTTAAGGCCGGGTGTCGATGGGCTCCGAGGGAGAAGACTCGAGCGCATCTTTACAGCCTCGAGCCTTCGAGGCGATCTTCTGAAATGCTTTAATGACGGGAAATTGGACCCTCCGATTTTGCCATATACGCCCTGATTTTAAAAGCCTGTTGTATATTACTGAGATTTCATGATTTGAACTTTAGATGTTTTATTGCTCGTCACTACTTCTCAGCCTTTATTTACTTTGGTTACTTATTGAGTTGTTGTACTCACGTTACTCCCTGCACCTTGTAAGCAGATCCAGGCGTATCGGGACCCGGTAGCGGTTGTTGACTTTCCAGCTGTAGATCTTCTTGGAGTTAGCAAGGTAGTTACTGGCGATCACAGCCCTGCTCTTCTCCCTCCTATATTCCTAAAGTTGTTTGTAGTTACATTTCCAAACTGTGTTAGTCTCAGTATTTTTAGATAGATTTTAGTAGATGCTCATGACTAGTGACACCCCGATGTCGGGCTTTTCTTTCTGCACTATCGTTATTTAGAATTTCTTTATGGAGTTTTATTATTAAACAGCTTGAAGTTATCTTTAAATTGAAATATCGTGTTGTTTTTGGTAAAGAGTCGGCTTGCCTAGTACCACGATAGGCGCCATCACGACATGGTAGTTTGGGTTCGTGACAAGTTGTATCAGAGCCTAGGTTACATAGGTATCACGAGTCAAGAGCAGGTTTAGTAAAGTCTTGCGGATCAATATGGAGACGTCTGTACTTATCCTCGAGAGGCCACCAAACCTTTAGGAAAACTTCACATTCTTGAATTCTTGTCGTGCGAATCTGTTGATTCTGGTAACTAAACTTCTGTTATTCTATTCTCTCACAGATGGTGAGGACACGTGCTACCGGTCAGGACGGACGACCACCAGTACCACCAGTTGGGGCCGCGAGAGGCCGAGTTCACGATCAAGGCCATGGTAGGGGGTGTAGCCTACACAGCAGCTAGGGCAGCACCTACAGATCCACCAACCGCCCCAATTCATGATCAAGTACCAGTTGTGGATGCTCCAGTGGGACCAACTCAGGCACTGGCTGTGCCTATTGTTATCCCAGGTCTTCAGGAGACCTTAGCTCAGATTTTTACTGTATGCACCAGTCTTGCTCAGGAGGTCGCTGTTTCTTTTATAGTAGCTACTTCCCAGGCCGGGGGAGGCACTCAGACTCCCGCCACCCGCACACCCGAGCAAGTTTAGGGACTTCAAACACCGGGGGCACCACCAGCCTAGCCGGTTGCACCTGCTCAGGATTATGTGGTGCCAATCATGCCTGATGACGAGCAGTGTAGATTGGAGAGGTTTGGTAGACTTCAGCCTCCGACTTTTAGTGGTACAGAGGGCGAGGATGCCCAAGGTTTCTTGGACAAGTGTCAGAGGATTCTCCATACAACGGGTATTCTAGAGAACAATGGGGTCTCGTTCACTACCTTTCAGTTCTCTGGAGCTGCCTTTACTTGGTGGGAGGCTTATGAGTTACCTGGCAGCAGTTCTCCGTTCTCTTCCTGGAGAAGTATGTGCCGCAGTCTCGCAGAGAGGAGCTGTGCAGGCAGTTCGAGCAGTTGCGTCAGGATGATATGATTGTGATGCACTACGAGATGAGATTTTTTGAGTTGGCCCGTCATGCTATTCGGTTAGTTACCACAGGCAGGGAGAGGATCAGGAGGTTCGTTGATGGCCTCATATATCAGTTATGGATTCTTATGACTATGGAGAGGGTGTCTGGCGCTTCTTTTGAGGAGGTTGTTGACATTTCTCGGGACATAGAGTCAACTCGCCGTCAGGAGTGAGTGGAGAGGGAGGCCAAGAGGCCTCGTGGATCCGATAATTTTAGTGGTGCTCCTCGTGGGGGTCAGTTCCAGCACGGCAGAGGCCATTCATTCAGACATGCTCAGTCAGCCCGCCCATTTCACCGTGGGGCATCATTGAGCCATGCTTCTCACAGTTCTCATTAGAGCCATTCATAACTTAGTGCCTTCCCAGCCTAGAGTTCGTCCCGTGCTCCATTAGTTCAAGGCTCCTCCATGCCAGGTTCTTCTACCAGTTATCACGGTGCTAGGGTTCCCTTCAGTCCCTGTCACCTGCACCAAGGTGTTGTTGTTTTGAGTGTGGGGAGTTGGGGCATATGTGGTGGCAGTGTCCTCGTCGTCATGGGGGTCCGCCTCAGCAGAGGAGTCAACCATCAACTTCAGCACCAGTTACTTCACCAACCGTCCAGTCCGCTAGGGGTGGAGGACAGTCAGCTAGGGGTCGCCCTAGAGGGGGAGGTCGATCAGGTGGTGGTCAGGCCCGTTTCTATGCACTCCCAGCCAGACTAGATGCTGTTGCTTCAGATGTTGTGATCACAGGTATTGTATCAGTTTGCCACAGTGATGCCTCCATATTATTTGATCCCGGTTCCACTTTTTAATATGTGTCGTCATATTTTGCTCATTATTTGGATACGCCCCGACTCTTGTTTCATCTGTTAATGTATCTACTCATGTGGGCGATACTATTATTGTAGGCCGTGTATATCGATCTTGTGTGGTGACTATTGGGGGTTTGGAGACCCGAGTAGACCTACTGCTGCTTAGTATGGTTGATTTTGATGTGATATTGGGCATGGATTGGTTGTCTCCGTGTCATGCTATTCTGGACTGTCACGCAAAGACGGTGACGTTGGCTATGCCGGGGGTACCACGGATTGAGTGGCGAGGTTCTTCGAATTGTGTTCCTAGTAGAGTGATTTCATTTTTGAAGGCCTAGTAGATGGTTGGGAAGGGTTGTCTTTTTTATTTGGCCTTTGTGAGGGATGTCAGTGCAAAGACTCCTACCGTTGATACAATTCCGGTAGTGGGGAATTTTCCAGAGTGTTTCCTATAGACCTAATGGGCATGCCGCCGGACAGTGATATTGACTTTGGTATTGAGTTGGTGCCGGACACTCATCCCATTTCTATTCAGCCGTATCGTATGGCACCGGCGGAGTTAAAGGAATTGAAGGAGCAGCTTCAGGAACTCCTTGATAAGAGGTTTAGGGTTTATTCGGCCTAGTGTGTCACCTTGGGGTGTGCCTATCCTATTTGTGAAGAAGAAGTATGGCACTATGAGAATGTGCATTGATTACAGGCAGTGTAACAAAGTCACAACCAAGAACAAGTGTCCTTTGCCTCGTATTGATGATTTATTCGATCAGCTTCAGGGAGCGAGAGTATTCTCCAAGATTGATCTCAGATCAGGGTATCACCAGTTGAATATCAGGGACTCAGACATTCTCAAGACAGCTTTCAGGACCCGATATAGTCATTATGAGTTCCTTGTGATGTCTTTTGGGCTGACCAATGCCCCAAAAATGTTCATGCATTTGATAAACAACGTGTTTCGTCCTTTTCTCGAATCGTTTGTCATTGTATTCATTGATGATATCCTAGTATACTTTCGTAGCCAGGAGGAACACGCCGAGCATTTAAGAGTTGTATTGCAGCGGTTGAGGGATGAGAAGCTTTATGCTAAGTTCTCCAAGTGTGAGTTTTGGCTCAATTCAGTGGCGTTCTTGGGGCACGTAGTGTCCAATGAGGGTATTCAGGTTGATCCGAAGAAGATAGACGCGAGATTTGCAGTTTTCTTGGTTTGGCGGGTTATTACTGTCACACCTCCTTTTTCACTACACCCCCAGAAGGGGTATAATAAAGGAGTTTTTCCAATTAAAGGACAATCGAAACGGGATTCATTTATTTAAAGATTCAGAGTCGCCACTTAGGATAGTTAATGGTGTCCCAAGTCACCGGTTTTGAATCCCGAATCGAGGAGATTTGACTCTGTTTAATGTCCGCGAAACACAAAAATCCGGGTAAGGAATTCTGTTAACCCGGGAGAAGGTGTTAGGCACTCCCGAGTTCTGTGGTTCTAGCACGGTCGCTTTGATCATACTTGGCTTATTAAATTATCTAATTACTGATTTTAGAACCTATGTGCTTTTGCCTCTTTCAACGCTTTTAATTAAGAAAATTATCTTGAAACGGGTTACGCGTACGTATACCCTTTGTTTGGCGCGTCAAAAATCATGTCACGCGAATGTGTCCACAATTAATAACGCTTTATTATTATTAAGAGAGTTTGGCCAAAGTTGCGCGAACGCATACTCCGGTTTTGTTTTTAAAATCGTAATTGTGTTACGCGGACGTATACACAATCACAATTGTATTTTAACCGGCCCTAAAGGCTTTTCTATGAATATTAATCATTTTTAATATCTAGGTTATGAAATTAATATGAGAGCCATGAACTATTTGTACTATTCAATAAGATTCACCTCCAATAATTAATCTATTTAAAAAAAACAAATTAAGTAAAACTAAAAATAACTTCCAACCATTAATGAAAATTTAGACTAAAAAAGGTGAGAGATTTGCAATCACTAGGTAGTCTAAACAAGCCGCGAACCCATTCGTTTCCCTAAGGTCATTTGGCTAACAATCAAAAGAGAACAGAAGGGGCTCCAATGCGAAGCCCAGAACCAAGAACATCAAAAAAAACCTTGGCAGGACTGGGCCAAAAATTACAGCCAAAGCCCTTGTCATAAACTTTAGCCATCGTATGAGGTCCAGCTACAACGAATCCTTCAAAATTTGGACATTATTTTACCATTTTAAAAATAAAAACACTCATCTGAATTGCTGGTAAGAATAACGAATTAAGATTTCAAACAGGCTCAATTTGCATGCTGAATTCTGACCTCACAATAACACATTTAAAAAACTTCGCAATTTCAATTTATTAGAAGAAAGAGTATGAAGACCTAGACTAAACTTGAGATATTTCCAGCATAAACCAACACGACCTCATTTGAAATCCTTCCTAGAACAGAAACAAGATACGAACAGCAGGGAAAAAGCTAAACAATGAACCCCTAAAATTATTAAACCACGCCTAACACATGAGATAACAGATTTTGGAAATTAATTGAGAAAAATAGAATACGGATCAGGGGTATTGGAACCCAAAATTTGAACTGATGCATTTCAAACCTGGCCAAACCAAACAAACCTAACTAGCCAGCTAAGAACTTTTAATCCTTAATCAGTAAACATCTAAAAAAATCCGAATAGTCCCGAGTTATTTACATGAAAACAGAATCAAATCCAAGCCTCAAAAGGGCACATAGTATTGATGACACAAATACACACACCTAACAGCTAAAACTAAAGAGCATATGAAGAAGATTAACGAGGAACATGTAACAATCATTAATTCCTTCAAGTTTGATTACATGCTTTGGATCCACACTCCATAAGTCACTCAAGAGCCAAGAAGATACCTGGATATTGAAATAAAATAAGAAAACCAGAGGCCAGCTAAACAGCAGCAGTGTGACAGAACTAGTTCCAGTGAAACCAAACAGATCCAATTCAAATTTAGGAATGCGATGCAGCAATCCAAAGAGTAAAACTCAATCGAGTAATAAACCAGCAGACTTCAAACCCTGCTTTTATACACCCCAAATTCAACACATTCCAAGCTATCAAATGAATTAGACAGTGTTTTCAGCTTGAAAGCTTCGGAATTCAAAGAAAAGGAAAAGAACTCAATAAAACAGTAAAAACTACAGCCGTTTCTCAGTTTTCTGTATATTAGCACTTAGGTCTATTTTTTCTTTTTGCCTTGCCAGGCAAGTTTGGGGTGCCTTTATAGGCAAGGGACTAGGGCAACCTTCAGATCTTTTATTTTTTCAATTCTACCCTTTTCTAATTTTTATTTTTGCTACTTAGTCCCTCATTTAGTGTCTTGTTGGTCAAGCTAACCAACTACAAGTCTGAAATTCAAATAAAGACCCCCTACTAGAAGCTTCCTATTTCTGTTATCAAAGATTCCCTAATCTAGACTACCCAAATTACCCCTTGTTTACCCTGTTCTTACCCTAAAGACCAACCTGGGTCAAGCGGGTATGGGTTATGAATCCCAAATGGGCTCAATGTTTCAATAAACATGGGCTCAGATTCAAGCCAAACAGGATTCCCTTAGAATGAGGTCTTGATTGACCTCAGAGCCCAAATAGAAAAATGTGAAACCAACCAAATCAAAGCATGTGAAAGGGAGGCACTTAAACAAATTCAGAAAACTTAACTTACAATAAATGATCGATTACTAAACACGAACAAGCGACGCACTAACTAATTATTAAATCAGAATAAACCTAACTAAGTTATGAGACTAAAATACTGGCTAATGAACAATCAAACTAAATTATCACATCAAGCCAAACAAAGATGGTGAACACAGAATTTATCAAACAAAACAAAGTTAAGGGGGAAATCTGGAAAGAGTAAACTGAAAAAGAACAGACGGACTCAAAGTTTTAATTTGGTCAGAAATTTGGTCGACTTCCCATTGATTTATCCGGAGAAAAGAAGAAGAAAAGAAGAAAAATAAAAGAACGGACCCAAGGAAAGAAAGAGACTCACCGACTGAAGAACTTGAAACCGCGATAACTCGAACCTCCGATTTTGTCCTCAAATAACATTATCCGTTTGTTCTTAGCAAGAATAAACAAACAACGTTATCAAAGGAATAAAATCAGTCCGGAATTCAGAAGAAATGAGGCAGAAATCGCGCATGCACAAGTCCAGTATTTGGGCTCATGATACTAGAACCTTAGATTCAAGATTCGAGCAACTTGAGGGGGATTCGAGGGGAGTGAATGAGGTATTTGGGATGAGGGGAGGCAGGGGGTTTTAGGGTGTAAATTTGGGACCGTTTGGTGGTGGCGCCGCCACCTGTAGGGCGGTGGGAGAAGGGGGCGGCGGGCTAGGGTTCCGTTTGGTTAGAATCTCTGAANATAGGGGGGAGGGGGGTGAGGGGCTTTCGGACATTATTATACTAAGGAGACCCATCTTCCAAGCCGCTTGATTTGATTACCTCGACGGCTTGGATCAAGTAATGATGGAACGGGGTTGTTTTTGAGTTGGGGAAGTGAGGGACCGGTCCTGAGTGGATTCGGCCGGTTTACCGGTCTCAAAAAAACGGCAGGAGGGGGGGGGGGGGGGAAGGTTTGGGCTAAGTGTTTTACTAAAAACCTGGCCCAAATTTGTTTTTCAATTCCTTTTCTAATTTCTTTTAATTCTCTTCTTTTTTTTTATTTACCTTTTTCAAAACTAAAATAAAATAAAAATGAAAAAATAAAAAAAATCTAAATTACTTCCTAGAACCCAATTAACCTAAATACACTAATTGGACCTAAATGATAATTAACACAACTAACAAATTTAAAAGGAAAACTATTAAAATAAAAAATTAAAGTTAAAAGTGCAAATTAAACTATTTTTGTGATTTTCTTTTATATAAAATAACTTAATTACTAATTAATTCTAAAATGTTAAATTAAACCCTAGATGCAATGCACTTATTTTTTGTATTTTTCATTAATTAAAATGTACAGACAAAAATGCAAACAATTAACAGAAAATGCCACAAAAACCCACAAAATTGCAAACACTGAAAGAAATTATTTTGTTTTGAAATTATGGGAGTAATTCACATAGAGCAAAAAAAACGTGCTCACAGCTGCCCCTCTTTACTCGAAAACATGAAGAGTTTTCGGGCAATGATAAAGTGAGCGGATACGAGCGATTTTTGCCCGTTTGAATACTCCGTGGGAAGCATTTTTGAAAGATTTGACCGCACCCTGCTTCCGAGGTTGCCTACATATCCTTGGCTAAAAAGGAATCAGGTCAGTGTAGTTCAGGAATGTCTGGTAGTTGGGATTACCACGAAGCTGTGGTTTCACTGTTGCTGCTGCTGCTGCTACTGCTTACTGAGCCCCTTATTACACCGTGACAAAATAAAAAGAAGCTAGACTAAACTATGATCTATGAATTACAAAAACCTATCTATATCTTCAAACTTGATCTTGTGGTTCCTGTTGCCTTGTTGACTCGTATTCTCTCGGTGAAAGTCCTTTGTTACCGACTTGAATTGTAATCTGAGATGTTTCCCCTTTCTCCAAGGGGACGCCTGACTGCTGAACTTGAATGTATTCCCATGCTCGCCAGGCGGGCTCCTGACTGCTGACTTGAAATGTATTCCCTGCTCTCCAGGCGGGCTCCTGACTGCTGACTTGAAATATATTCCCATGCACTCCAAGCGGGCTCTTGACTGCTAAACTTGAAATGTATTCCCATGCTCTCCAGGCGGGCTCCTGACTGCTGACTTGAAATGTATTCCCGGCTCTCCAGGCGGGCTCTTGACTGCTGAACTTGAATTATATTCCCATGCTCTCCAGGCGGGCTCCTGATTGCTGAACTTGAAATGTATTCCCATGCTTTCCAGGCGGGCTCCTGATTGCTGAACTTGAAATGTATTCCCATGCTCTTCAGGCGGGCTCCTGACTGCTGACTTGAATGTATTCCTCTGTTCTTCAGGCGGGCTCCTGACCTTGAAATGTATTCCTCTATTCTTCAGGCAGGCTCCTGACTGCTGACTTGAAATGTATTTTTCTGTTCTTCAGGCGGGCTCCTGACTGCTGACTTGAAATATATTCCTCTGTTCTTCAGGCGGGCTCCTGACTTCAACAAAATAGACAAAACAAAGAAAATTTTCTACCCTAGTTTGGTGGATGGGCATCATATTACCAGACATTAAAAAGAATTTGAAAACTAAAACTTGAATTGTACTCCCTCTGTTCATCAGGCGGGCTCCTGATTGCTAAAACTTGAAATGTATTCCTCTGTTCTTCAGGCGGGCTCCTGACTGCTGACTTGAAATGTATTCCCTTGTTCTCCAGGCGGGCTCCTGACTGCTGAACTTGAAATTTTTCTCCCTGTTCTCCAAGCGGGTACCTGATTCCAACAAAAATAGACAAAACAAAGGAAATTTTCTGCCCCAGTTTGGTAGCTGGGAACATAGGTGAGTGTTAAACTGAATCATTCTACCAACTATTATTAAGAATTTGAAAGCTAAGTCCTATTATCCAGGGTGGTCCTGACAACTCTTAGTTAAACGACAATTATAGATCTAAGTTGTATCTTCTAAAGGTATTACTTCCGCTAAGTCCTATTATCTAAGAGGGTCTTAAACTACATCCTATTATCCAGGAAGGTCCTGAAAATTCCTAATTAAACAACAATTTTAAATCTAAGTTATATCTTCTAAAGGTATTATTTTCGCTACATCTTGTTATCTAACAGCAATCTTAAAGCTAGGTCCCATTATTTAGGGGGGGTCCTGACAACTCCTAATTGAATCCTATCTTAAACATGCAAACTTTGAAACCAACTTACATTCCTTTATGCTAAGCTATGCTATTCATGATTGTTTTGAAATTTAACTAAGCCACATTTTCCAGGAAGGTCCTGAGAGTTTACGATCAAACCTGTTTGGTGCTTGCTCTTCCCCTACGGAGAGTTCCTCCGAAACAAACGAAATTTCCTGCCCCTGTTTCAATCAAAGGAAAATCTTATCAGTTTAAAATGGTGGTTAGTTGATGGCATTCTTGCTGAAGGTCTTTCCTTGCCGTGCTTTATTTTGACCTGCTTCCCCTGAACTGGCCCTAAACCGCTTGACTTTCTGACTGACTTTCAAACCCCATGACCTTTGACGACCCGAGTGTTCTATACCCATACTGTTGTTTTACACCTCTGACCCCTTTATCTGAACCTTTGCATCTCCCATGAAATTACCAAGTCGTTCCACCGATGAAACTTCCGGTGACTCCCTATATCCCACTTTACATCTTGCTATCTTTGGTATGTTCTGGCCACACTGTGCTTTGCAATTTTGGAAGCTGGTAGTGAGCTTTGAATTCATTTCTTATTTACTTTGAACAAGACTGACATTGAAATATTTTAGAGAAACAAACCCCAAAAGAAATGAAATGCAATGACCTTGAGAGTTAAGGATAAAGAAAATCAAAAACTGGACGACTTACTAAAAAGGAAAAAGGGAAAGAGACTTATCTGAGTGGAACAGCTGGTACCATTGATCATGACATGCATTTCGGACTAATCGTCCCAATCTGTCCAACCAATCAACTTTCAGTTGCCATACTTTGTTGCCCCGGAATTCCATATCCTGATTTCTTCACCCAAACCTTAACCTTGTTCATCCTGCGTGCCCTGAAAGGTTTTCACCAACAGACCTCTCTCATTTGTTCATCTCTCAACTCACTTTCGCCTTAAGGTGCCCGTGAGGGTTTTCACCAATAAGACTCTCTCATTTTTTCATTTCTCTCAGCTCCCGTCGCCCTACGGTGCCCATGAGGGTTTTCACCAATAAGACTCTCTCATTTTTCATTACTTTTCCTGCTTGGACCGGAGTGTTGCCCCTGATATGAACCACCTCTTCCTGCTCGACTTGGCATTTCTGAAGACTGATTAGAAGGTCTTTCTTTGGATCGCAATGTGGGCTTTTTGATAGAGTTAGAAAGAAAGGGTATTAAAGGCTAGAAAATAATTCAAATGGGTTCAAAATTACAACTTTCGGAATCAGATTTCTTACAACAATCACAACTTCTGCCCCAGTTTCTTTGCTTGGGGACTTTTGGATTTTTGTTTTGATGGAACCGAACCGTGAGGCTGCCTACGTATCCTTAAAAGGAATCAGGTCGAACGTAGTTCATGTCATTGAAATTATTTTGTTGTTGTGATTTTCTTTTCTTTTTCTTCCTCTTTCTCTTCCTTTCTTTTCTTTCTTCCTTTTCTCTTTTTGATTGATTTTTTTCCTTCTCTTTTCTTTTTCTTCTTTTCTTTCTTTTCTTTTCTTCTTTCTTTCTTTTTCTTTTCTTTCCTTTCCTTCTTTCTCTCACTTATCTTTCACACTTGTGCATCTGATCTTTACTACTAATTCGGAAAGAGGGGTATGAAAGGAAATAAACAAGGCTCAAAGGGGGTAACCGGGGATAAAGTGTTTAGATAGCAGAACAAAATGCCTTCGTCATTCCAATCTTCGAAACATGCCAAGTACAAACAAACACAATTAAAATAAAGAAAATCATACATAATATCTCTTGACCGCATCGGAATTGATGGCCATTTCAACACACTTGCCTTCTATGTCTATCAAATACAAAGCACCATTGGACAACACTCTCGTCACGATGAACGGCCCTTGCCAGTTTGGGGCGAACTTGCCTTTGGCCTCAGCCTGATGTGGAAGGATACATCTCAACACTTGCTGACCCACTTCAAACTTCCGTGGACGTACCTTATTATTATATGCTCTTGCCATTCTCCGTTGATACAATTGGCCATGACATACTGCTGCCAATCTTTTCTCATCGATCAAACTCAATTGCTCAGGCGGGTTCTGACCCACTCATCATCATCAATTTCGGCTTCAGCGACAGTCCGAAAGGATGGGATTTCAACTTTTCAGAATTAGCTTGGCTTTTAAAACTGGGCCGAAGATTCCTCATGCATGTCATGTCATTGAAACCAGCATAAAAAGAACTGTGAAAGGAAAAAAAGAAAAACAAAAATAAAACTATCAGGAATGATGAAAAAGGGAAATTGCATTTCATTGAAGATCAAAAGATAACAAGGTTTATACATCCAAACGGACGGAACATAAAGTCTGACTTACAACCCTGGAATAATCCTGATAAACTGAAAGAAAATCAAAGCAAACTACCAAAACTCCTTCCGGGTAGGGAGAGGAGTAGCTTCCCAATTGTTAATCTTTGCACTTGGACCGACAAATTGCACATCTGCCTTGCTAGAACCCTCTCCAACTTCCACCATGTTCACATCGTCGAACAACTTCTCGAACCTTTCAATCAACTCTTTATTAAGATCAACCACAGAACTAGGAACTGTTGTTACTGGGCGCTTCTCAGCGCCTGGCTTGACAATAACGGGATCTGTGTGGGCACCCTCCACAACTACAACAGGCTTGTTTGCTACCCCAGGTACCACCACTTTTGCTTTTTCCTGTTTCACTGCAACCCCGCTTGAGGACTCCTTCTCAACTACCACAACAGGTTTACTATCTCTCCCTTTCAACTTGGTCAACGACTTTCCACTTGTTGACTTTTCACTCGGCCTGACTTCACTGGACCGGATCATCATTACAGTTTGCGAGGGCTTCTTAGGCTTTCCTCCTTTATGCACTATCTCAATCATATTGGTCTCATGGTGGGCCGGCAACGGATTCTGGTTGATATTGGGCGCCTCCGGGGCTTGGACCTCGATTCGATTGGTATCAATGAGCTCTTGAATAGCTGTTTTCAATTGCCAGCATTTCTCTGTGTCATGCCCCGGAGCACCTGAACAATATTCACAACTCACCGAGTGGTCAAGATTTCTCGGGGGAGGATTTGGCAATTTAGGCTCAATCGGATTCAACATACCCAGTTGTCTCAACCTGTGGAACAAACTAGTGTAGGACTCTCCCAATGGGGTGAAGCTTTTCTTCTTCTGCAACCTCTCATTATTAAGTGCTTGATTGGACCGGAAAGCTGGTCTAGGAGGGTTTTGGTAGGCTCGTGGGGGTGGGTAGGCATTCTGTGGAGTTGGGTATGTATTTTGTGGGGCTGGCACACGCCATTGTGCGTGGGCAGGGGGTTGGCTGTATGCTTGGGCGTGATGGACAGAAAAATAGGGATCTGGCGGTAGGTAGTAGTGTTGTGGCGGGCTATATGGAGTGTGGGGGTAAATTTGGTAGTGGGGTCGAGGCTGGTTATAGTAAGGTGATGGGCCCCTGGATCCGAACCAAGCTCCTGACTCAATTGTCGCAACATCCTCTTTCTTCTTCTTTCCAAGTAAACCCCCAGTACCGTTTTGAATGGCCTGGGTGGTTGCCTTAATTGCTGAGTAGCTCACGATTTTATCGGACTTGAGTCCCTCTTCTACCATGCCCCCTATTTTTATAACCTCATGGAAGGACTTTCCTACCGCTGACACCAAATGACCGAAATAAATGGGCTCTAAGGCCTGCAGAAATAGTCAACCATTTTGCTTTCTTTCATCGGAGGGTCAACCCTCGCTGCTTGCTCTCTCCAACGGAATCCATACTCTCTGAAACTCTCACCGGGATTTTTCTCAATCTTCGTCAAGGACAGACGATCTGGAACAATTTCAAGATTGTACTGAAAATGGCAGGCGAATGCTTGGGCTAGATCATCCCATGTGTACCACCTGTTGTGATCTTGTCGGGTATACCACTCCAACGCTGAGCCACTTAAACTTTGGCTGAAATATGCCATCAGTAACTCATCTCTTCCGCCTGCTCCTCTCGTCTTGCTACAAAAACCTCTCAGGTGTGCCACTGGATCCCCATGCCCGTCGTACAAATCAAACTTGGGCATCTTGAATCCTACTGGTAATTGAACATCTGGGAACAGACATAGATCTTTATATGCCACGCTTACTTGACCACCTAACCCCTGCATATTCCTGAAAGATTTTTCCAAGCTCTTGACTTTCCTAAACATTTCCTGCTCAGGATTCTTAGGTGGCTTCTCAGTCTCTGCCGGGAGATCAAAATGAGGAGTGTAGGAATATGGTTCTGGAGCTTTGAAGGTAGGCTCTGGGGGTAATACTGGTTATCGTGAGTCTAGAACAGAGGCTCACTGGAAGATAGGTGTAATGCAACAGGTGGAGGTGCCACAAAGACAAGAGTGACTGGTGGAGGAGGGTATGGGACTTTTTTGGGTTGTGGAGCTGGTGGTGTTTGGGAAGTGGTGCCATAGCATTGTTGGAAGTTGGGAAAGGCTGGAGATGAATTCCAGTAGAAGGCTCCTGAGGTTGAGCCAATGGTGGGATATAAGCAGGGTTGGCGGGATAAACTGGTGGTGAGTGCCCCTTTGCCCAGGCTTGGTACATTTCAGCCATTTGCTGCTTCAGCTTATATAACTCACCTTTCAAATTAACCTCTAATTCATCCACCTCTTTTGACAGATCGACAATACTTGTCTCCTGTTCTTGGTTGACCATGTTCAGCTTGTCTTTGGACCGGGTGTTGTAAGAGTGAGTTGCCAGAATGCCAATCAACTAACCACCTGCCTGAACTCAATATCAACAACAACCTTGTTAGCGATTAAGGCTTTAACAGATTGGCAACCGCACATTTTGGGGGGCATGAATGCACCTAAGCAGTTAACCGTTTCTATTATGGATTTGATCGGTTGCTTGCGTCATCCCGGCTTTCCTTATTTCCGTTTGCAACTTCCCTTTTTTCTTTTCTTTTTTCATTCTTGCCTTCCTCTTCTCTTTGTTTTTATTCTCTCGTTTCCCTCTCTTATTTTTCCATTGTTTCCGCCTCACGGTTTCTTATTTTCTCTCTTTTCCTTTTCTTTTGCTCTTATTTTTCCTCTCTTTTTCCTTTCCTCTCTTTTTATCACTCTTTTTTTCTTTCTTTTGGTTATGGTCGAATACCATGGAGATTGCCTACGTATCATGACCCCGCATGAATCAGACCGAGCGTAGTTCTGGGGGATCAAAATAAATAATAAAACATTTTGGGATTTTCAAATTTCATAAAAATAAAATGTTTTGATTACAATGACTCATCCTACCGAATTTTACCATAAAACCAACAAACTCGAAAAGGAAACTAATAGGAGAAAAATCAGGACTCATGTTGACTCAAAAAGTTATCACTATTTTTTCAAAATTTTCATAAAAATATCCGGGTTTGCCAATACGACCTTTCAGCACTTCGAGGAAGAAGATTTTAAGGCTGTGTTCGCTAACCGGCCAAAACCTTGAAAAATGACCAAAGGCGGCGCTTCTTGCAAAAACAGCCTTCCGGCGCCCTTTTGGGGACATTCGGCTATTTTTGACAAGAATGACATCACCTTACTTATTTAAAATAAAAATAAAATTTTTGTTCTTTTTGGGCTATTTTTCAAAAAGGAAGTTGGACCCGATGGGGGTTGCCTACGTATCCCACACCCTGTGAGAATCAAACTGGCGTAGTTCGGGCAGCTTTGACACATTTGAAGGGACACAGTGTTTGACTCTTTTGAAATAACTCTCTTTTTTTCTTTTTTTTGTGAAAATTTTGGCAGAGTTTCGGGATGTTTTCAAATACCGGGTTATTCTTTAGAACCGGGCTTTATTTCCTTACATCTCTCTTGGTTTTCCTTTTTATTTTCCCTAGCCGGTCAGCATGCAAGCCGAAACGAATAAATGTTCACATAGCACATAGAATGCATCAGTATGGTCTGTTATTTTGGGTACACCTGTCCTAGACGGACCAACCCCTGTGTTGAGTCCCCTAAGTCAAATGCACGTGATGCAAACAAGCGCTCCTACTAGGGATCCGGCATGAAGTTGTGTTTTTCTAAGTTTAAATCCTGGGGTTTTGGTCTAGACTTGGGGTACCCAAGCGGACAACTGGGGCTGAGGAGGGGGCGACGTACTGGGAGCACTAAAGTCTGCCCGGCCTTGTCGCTTGCCCAGCCTCGCTCTATTTGGTATAATTTCTACAGAAAACGCGAGCTACGCGAACGTATGTACCATTTTCAGAAGACTCAGATGGGCGGCGTAAAAAGACAGTTATATACAATTCAAACAATATTAAAGCGGTAAACAGATAGCATTTAGCACAAAAGGTTCACAGAATACAACATTATGAACAATAAATAAAGCCAAGTAAAAATCATGAAACAAGCTCGAATTCTTGAACCCTGAACCAAAGATTCTGGGTTCTTGTCCCCAGCAGAGTCGCCAGAGCTGTCACACCTCCTTTTTCACTACACCCCCAGAAGGGGTATAATAAAGGAGTTTTTCCAATTAAAGGACAATCGAAACGGGATTCATTTATTTAAAGATTCAGAGTCGCCACTTGGGATAGTTAATGGTGTCCCAAGTCACCGGTTTAGAATACCGAATCGAGGAGATTTGACTCTGCTTAATGTCCGTGAAACACAAAAATCCGGGTAAGGAATTCTGTTAACCCGGTAGAAGGTGTTAGGCACTCCCGAGTTCCGTGGTTCTAGCACGGTCGCTTTGATCATACTTGGCTTATTAAATTGTTTAATTACTGATTTTAGAACCTATGTGCTTTTGCCTCTTTCAACGCTTTTAATTAAGAAAATTATCTTGAAACGGGTTACGCGTACGTATAACCATTTGTTTGTCGCGTCAAAAATCATGTCACGCGAACGTGTCCACAATTAATAACGCTTTATTATTATTAAGAGAGTTTGGCCAAAGTTGCGCGAACGCATACTCCGATTTTGTTTTTAAAATCGTAATTGTGTTACGCGGACGTATACACAATCACAATTGAGTTTTAACCGGCCCTAAAGGCTTTTCTACGAATATTAATCATTTTTAATATCTAGGTTATGAAATTAATACGAGAGCCATGAACTATTTGTACTATTCAATAAGATTCACCTTCAATAATTAATCTATTTAAAAAAAACTAATTAAGTAAAACTAAAAATAACTTCCAACCATTAATGAAAATTTAGACTAAAAAAGGTGAGAGATTTGCAATCACTGGGTAGTCTAAACAAGCTGCGAACTCATTCGTTTCCCTAAGGTCATTTGGCTAACAATCAAAAGAGAACAGAAGGGGCTCCAATGCGAAGCCCAGAACCAAGAACATCAATAAAAACCTTGGTAGGACTGGGCCAAAAATTACCGCCAAAGCCCTTGTCATAAACTTTAGCTATCGTATGAGGTCCAGCTACAACGAATCCTTCAAAATTTGGACATTATTTTACCATTTTAAAAATAAAAATACTCATCTGAATTGCTGGTGAGAATAACGAATTAAGATTTCAAACAGGCTCAATTTGCATGCTGAATTCTGACCTCACAATAACACATTTAAACAACTTCGCAATTACAATTTATTAGAAGAAAGAGTATGAAGACCTAGACTAAACATGAGATATTTCCAGCATAAACCAACACGACCTCATTTGAAATCCTTCCTAGAACAGAAACAAGATACGAACAGCAGGGAAAAAGCTAAACAATGAACCCCTAAAATTATTAAACCACGCCTAACACATGAGATAACAGATTTTGGAAATTAATTGAGAAAAATAGAATACGGATCAGGGGTATTGGAACCCAAAATTTGAACTGATGCATTTCAAACCTGGCCAAACCAAACAAACCTAACTAGCCAGCTAAGAACTTTTAATCCTTAATCAGTAAATATCTAAAAAAATCCGAATAGTACCGAGTTATTTACATGAGAACAAAATCAAATCCAAGCCTCAAAAGGGCACATAGTATTGATGACACAAATACACACACCTAACAGCTAAAAACTAAAGAGCATCTGAAAAAGATTAACAAGGAACATGTAACAATCATTAATTCCTTCAAGTTTGATTACATGCTTTGGATCCACACTCCATAAGTCACTCAAGAGCCAAGAAGATACCTGGATATTGAAATTAATAAGAAAACCAGAGGTCAGCTAAACAGCAGCAGTGTGACAGAATCAGTTCCAGCGAAACCAAACAGATCAAATTCAAATTTAGGAATGCGATGCAGCAATCCAAAGAGTAAAACTCAATCGAGTAATAAGCCAGCTGTTACAACCCATATTCACATACGTTAGTTCATGCCATAAGGTCGTCGACGTAAATCCATGAAGATATTATCTTTGAGATGATAAGAGATTAATCCTATTGGTCTTAAATGATACAAAGGTGTATAAGGGTGGTTAACAAGTATTAGAAGTTAAACGAATCAAGGATGTTGTCAGCCGTATTTTTGGGTAAACCTAGGGGGTGCTTAATACTCTCAAGAGGTCGTATTTTAAGGTATATGAATCATAAAATATCCGTATCATAGTCTTGAAGTCAAACGAGTTATGAAACAAAAGTCGACAAGAGTTGTTGCAACTTAAGTTCATAGTTTTACTTAAACTTTAGGTCAAATGTTATTAAGTTTTTCTCCCAATATACTTGGAATTACGGGGTGATCTACCCACCAAATTGAAGATCTATGAGTCTAGTTTCCAATGCATTAAACCTTTTATCAATACGACATTGGAGTAGAGAGATATATATATTTTTGCAAGACTGCACAAACTGCTAGGTGACAAGTAGGTGGGTCACCTACTTGGTTAAATGATAGCCCAAAAAGAGGCAATTTCGGGTCAGACAAAGAGCCCATTAAAAGGCTTATCTTCTGAAATATATCCCTCATTATGTTTCACAAATAACCAGACCTAAACCCCTGCAAACTTTCTCCCAAAAATTATCCACAAACCCTAATTGATTTTCCCTCTCTTTCAAGTTCAAATTGGGGGTAAACCCTAGAGTTTAAAGAACCAAGATAAGGGCTGACTTATCCAACAAGTAAGGTGAGTTTACTGCTATCTTTCATACATTTATTCTGCTGTGAATTCATGGTAATTCGTTCTATACATGTAAGAACTCACGGGACGGTGATCGGAAGCCGTGAGTTCGAGTTATTCACTTGTAGCGGACTGTTTTGTGGACTGTTTTGTGTTGCTGTTGGGCTGCGTGTTTTACTACTGTTTTGTGGAGTTTTGGAGGAGGAAGGGTGTGGAGAAACACCATATAGATGTAGGGTTGTGGGCTGGTAGTTCTTCGTAACATTTCGGGTCGTTTGACACGACTACGGTGGCCGTCGTATGTATGAAGTGATTTGGTTGTGCGTGGACTGTTTTGGGAGGCTCAATATGATTATTATTGATGTTTTTTGGGCTGTTTAGTGATTGTTTGGAATTGTGTGAAGTCATATATATAGGGGAGGTGCTGTCCGTTTCATCGTAAAATAGGTTGTGGTCGATACATAATAGATATGACGCTTGAATGGTAACTATAGTATCATTTCTCTTATATTAGACTAAGGAGTCGTGAAAATTGCATAGCTTGAGATTGGAGCAGTATATACAAGGTATGTAAGGCTATCCCTTTCCTTCTTTTGCACGACTCCGATTGTACATAATGTAATGAACGAGCTTCTAAAGGTACTCTACTCTTAGAAGCTAGCAGTACTTACATTGTTTCCCCTCTTATGGAACGATTGATGTTGATGTTGCTTCTCTTATTCTTATGTTATCAATGTTATTGGTACTTCCTGATTCTTATAAGGTTCATGGTGAAGAGTTAGTCCTAATAACATGTACAGAAGATACCGACCTTACGTCACTCCGAAAGGTTTAGAACGTGAGTCCATGAGTCGAGCATGCATTATATATATGTATCTGTTTTACTCTAACGAGCCGCGCTATAGTCGGCCGGGTACGGCACCTATTGTGCGACCACTGATCAGTTGGGTTTTACCGAGCTCCACGTGGCCGGGTACGTTTTTACCGAGCCTATTACGGCCGGGTACGATATGATGATGATGATGCCCACAGAGGCGTATGTTAAAAATTTATGTATATATACATATGTATCACGCATTTCATGTCAGTAGCCCTTAGAGGTACCCAGATGTTACAGGTTGTTTATTCTCTATCCCTGCTTACATTACTGTTCGTACTTATGGTTCCCTGCCTTACATACTCAGTACTTTATTCGTACTGACGTCCTTTTATTTGTGGACGCTGCATGTTGTGCTGCAGGTCCTGATAGACAGGCAGGCGCAGCTCCCCCACCATAGTAGGCTGTCCGATTCAGCGGTGATTGGCGAGATCCCTTCTTCGGACTTGCCTTGGTCTTGGTATGCATTTTTGTTATAGATATTATGGGTATGTCGGGGCCCTGTTCCGGCTATGTTGCAACACTTATGTTCCTTTAGAGGCTCATAGACAGGTGTCGACTCATGTATAGTTTGGTAGGCCTTGTCGGCTGGTTTTTGTTGTATAGTCTCTCATGGTAGTGTGGTAGCTCGTACCTTATATATAGTTTCATGATTGTCTAGTCATCCCATGTTATGTACGTTCATGCCATCATATTTTATTGTTGGTTGTCCATGACCCATGTCTACCATTTATATTGATCTCGTCAGCCCTAAAAGATAATAAAGAAGGTTAGATAAAATGTATGTTGGTACTCGGTAAGTATGGCCGGGTGCTAGTCATGGCCCTCCAGTTTGGGTCGTGACACCAGTAGACTTCAAACCCAGCTTTTATACACCCCAAATTCAACACATTCTAAACCATCAAATGAATTAGACAGTGTTTTCAGCTTGAAAGCTTCGGAATTCAAAGAAAAGGAAAAGAACTCAATAAAACAGTAAAAACTACAGCCATTTCTCAGTTTTCTGTATTTTAGCACTTAGGTCTATTTTCTCTTTCTGCCTTGCCAGGCTAGTTTGGGGTGCCTTTATAGGCAAGGGACTAGGGCAACCTTCAGATCTTTTATTTTTTTATTTCTACCCTTTTCTTATTTTTTTTTGCTACTTAGTCCCTCATTTAGTGACTTGTTGGTCAAGCTAACCAACTACAAGTCTAAAATTCAAATAAAGACCCCCTACTAGAAGCTTCCTATTTCTGTTATCAAAGATTCCCTAATCTAGACTACCCAAATTACCCCTTGTTTACCCTGTTCTTACCCTAAAGACCAACCTGGGTCAAGCGGGTATGGGTTATGAATCCCAAATGGGCTCAATGTTTCAATAAACATGGGCTCAGATTCAAGCCAAATAGGATTCCCTTAGAATGAGGTCTTGATTGACCTCAGAGCCCAAATAGCAAAATGTGAAACCAACCAAATCAAAGCATGTGAAAGGGAGGCAGTTAAACAAATTCAGAAAACTTAACTTACACTAAATGATCGATTACTAAACACGAACAAGAGAGGCACTAACTAATTATTAAATCAGAATAAACCTAACTAAATTATGAGACTAAAATACTGGCTAATGAACAATCAAACTAAATTATCACATCAAGCCAAACAAAGATGGTGAACACAGAATTTATCAAACAAAACAAAGTTAAGGGGGGAATCTGGAAAGAGTAAACTGAAAAAGAACAGACGGAATCAAAGTTTTAATTTGGTTAGAAATTTGGTCGACTTCCCATTGATTTATCCGTAGAAAAGAAGAAGAAAAGAAGAAGAAAAGAAGAAAAATAAAAGAACGGACCCAAGGAAAGAAAGAGACTCACCGACGGAAGAACTTGAAACCGCGATAACTCGAACCTCCGATTTCATCCTCAAATAACATTATCCATTAGTTCTTAGCAAGAATAAACGAACAACTTTATCAAACGACTAAAATCAGTCTGGAATTCAGAAGAAATGAGGCAGAAAACCCGCATGCACAGGTCCAGTATTTGGGCTCATGATACTAGAACCATAGATTCAAGATTCGAGCAACTTGAGGGGGATTCGAGGGGAGTGAATGAGGTATTTGGGATTAGGGGAGGCAGGGGGTTTTAGGGTGTAAATTTTGGACCGTTTGGTGGTGGCGCCGCCACTCGTAGGGCGGTGGGAGAAGGGGGCGGCGGGCTAGGGTTCCGTTTGGTTAGAATCTCTGAAAAATGCGAAAGAGATGATGGGGAGGGTGAGGGGCTTTCAGACATTATTATACTAAGGAGACCCAGCTTCCAAGCCGTTGGATTTGATTACCTCGACGACTTGGATCAAGTAACGATGGAGCGGGGTCATTTTTAAGTTGGGGAAGTGAGGGACCGGTCCTGAGTGGATTGGGCCGGTTTACCGGTCTCAAAAAAAGGGGGGGAGGTTTGGGCTAAGCGTTTTAACTAAAAACCTGGCCCAAATTTGTTTTTCAATTCCTTTTCTAATTTCTTTTAATTCTCTTCTTTTTTTTGTTGTTATTTTCCTTTTTCAAAATTAAAATAAAATAAAAATAAAAAAATAAAAAAAATCTAAATTACTTCCTAGAACCCAATTAACCTAAATGCACTAATTGGACCTAAATAATAATTAACACAACTAACAAATTTAAAAGGAAAACTATTAAAATCAAAAATTAAAGTTAAAAGTGCAAATTAAACTATTTTTGTGATTTTCTTTTATATAAAATAACTTAATTACTAATTAATTCTAAAATGTTAAATTAAACCCTAGATGCAAATGCACATAATTTTTTGTATTTTTCATTAATTAAAATGCACAGACAAAAATGCAAACAATTAACAGAAAATGCCACAAAAACCCACAAAATTGCAAACACTGAAAGAAATTATTTTGTTTTAAAATTATGGGAGTAATTCACATAGGGCAAAAATCACATTCTCACAATTACCATCGGTTCGTTCAGGGATTTTCATCTATTGCATCACCCTTGACCAAATTGACTCAAAAGGGTGCTCCTTTCAGGTAGTCGGATGAGTGTGAGGCGAGCTTTCAGAAGCTCAAGACTGCCTTGACCACAGCTCCAGTGTTAGTTTTGCCATCAGCTTCAGGTTTGTATACGGTATATTGTGATGCTTCTCGGGTCGGCATTGGGTGTGTGTTGATGTAGGAGGGTAGAGTGATTGCTTATGCTTCCCATCAATTGAAGCCCCATGAGAAGAACTACCCTGTTCTTGATTTAGAGTTGGCTGCCATTGTTCACGCGTTGAAGATTTGGAGGCATTATCTCTATGGTGTGTCTTGTGAGGTGTTTACTGATCATCGTAGCCTCCAGCACTTGTTCTAACGGAAGGATCTCAATTTGAGGCAGCGGAGATAGTTGGAGCTGCTAAAGGACTATGATATTACCATTTTATATCATCCGGGAAAGGCCAATGTGGTGGCCGATGCCTTGAGTAGGAAAGCGGTGAGTATGGGCAGTCTTGCATTTATTCCTGTTGGGGAGAGACCTCTTGCAGTTGATGTTCAGGCTTTGGCCGATCAGATTGTGAGGATGGATATTTCAGAGCGCAATCGGGTCCTAGCTTGTGTGGTTTCTCGGTCCTCCTTGCTTGATCATATCAGAGAGCGCCAGTATGATGATCCTCATTCGCTTGTCCTCAAGGACAAGGTTCTGCATGATGATGCCAGAGATGTGACTATTGGTGATAATGGGGTATTGAGGATGCAGGGCCGAATATGTGTGCCCAATGTAGATGAGTTTCGGGAGTTGATTCTGGAGGAGGCCCATAGTTCGCGGTATTCCATCCATCCGGGTGCCGCGAAGATGTACCAGGATTTGAGATAGCACTATTGGTGGAGGAGAATGAAGAAAGGTATAATGGGGTTTGTAGCTCGGTGTCTCAATTTTCAGCAGGTGAAATATGAGCATTAGAGGCCGGGTGGCTTGCTTCAGCAGATAGATATTCCAGAGTGGAAGTGGGAGTGGATCACCATGGATTTCGTATTTGGACTCCCACGGAGTTTGAGGAAGTACGGTGCTATTTCGGTGATTGTGGACCGGCTGACCAAGTCCGCGCACTTCATTCCTGTGTGTACTACCTATTCTTTAGAGCGGTTAGCTGAGATTTATATCCGAGAGATTGTTCGCCTGCATGGTGTCCCAGTTTCCATCATTTCAAATAGAGGTACTCAGTTTACATCGCAGTTTTGTAATCAACTAAATTTTTCTTTCCTTATTTGAATTATGTAGGAGCTCCTAATATTTAGGAATACAAAAATTAAGATATTTTTTACTTATATATGTTTGAAAAAAATGAAACATCGTTCAATTAGGACATAACAATTATAATTCTATTATGTTGGCAAGGTACGTAAAAAAAGTGCAGTAAAACATAGTTTTGATTATAAAATACAGAAGCATATTTTGAGGTGGTATGAATTTAGACTTAGCAATCAAGACTTTCTTTTTGGTCAAAGGTCTTCGAATTTGAAGTATACTCAAATTTTTGTCCACTTTTGTTGTTTAAATATTAGGAAATTCAAATGACAATCTTTTAAATATAAATTATTTTAAATGGTAAAAAGATTAATCAATATTTTATACAAAGAAATAAAAATAGAGAAAATAACATATATAAGTAATTTGCCGCAAGTGAAAGTACCTTTGAAAGAAATCATAGGTAAAATAACACAACGATCGAGCTAAAAATTTTTAAAAAATTGTTAATAATAATCGATTTCGGATGCCTATATAATTACTTGGGTATGAATAGAATAAGGCTACAGTTTAGAATTCCTGTTAAAATGAGCAAAATGTGGGTAAAGAATTTTTAATTTTTGGTAAACTAACACACACAAATCTTATAATAAGTAATACGAAATATACATGTAATGCACGTACGTAGGTGTTCAGATAAAGTCGAACGAATATTTTACATATCAATCAACACTACTCCTATGACTTTTTTGTACAATGAAGCAAGCAAGAAAGTAAACTGAAGGAAGAACCGGTAGAGTAAATCTAACTCCCGTATATGATTAATATTTATCATTTTAGAATTTGCATTATTATCTTTTATGTTATAATGCATGTGAGCACGTGATTTTTGCCCAACTAAAGTACTCCTATAAAATTCACAAAAAGATAGATTTTTTATGATTATTTTAATTATAATAGAATTTTAGGAATTTCTTGTTAATTATTTATTTGCATTTAGTTGCGCATTTAATATCTTAAAATCATAAAAAATGCCAAAAACTATTCGGAATTTCATTGCATAGCATGTCTAAATCATAATGGCATTTTAGGATTTAAACACATAAGCTAATTTCATTATTAAACAAAAATCACATAAAATATGGATCATTTATACATTTTAGCTTTAGTTTTAAAATTAGTATTTTTCTTTCATTAGTTTTAAGTTAATTAATTATCTTAATGTTAGAAATAGATAATTAGTTTAATTCTACATATTAGATTTTATTTAGGACTTAGTTTATGTAACGACCCGACTGGTCGTTTTGATCTCTAGCGCGTCGTTCAGCATTTTCAGGTCATGAACAGCTTCACTTCAGTATTATGACTTGTACGTGTAGTCGAAATTGAGATTCAGGGAGTTCGGAGTTGATTTGAAAAGAGAATTCTCATTTCGGAAGCTTAAAGTTGGAAGAATCTGACTAAGGGTTGATTTTGAGTAAATAACATTGGAATGGGGACTTGATGGTTCCAATAGGTTCGTATAATGATTTCGGACTTGGGCGTATGTCCGGATCGGGTTTTTGATGACCCGGGAGAGTTTCGGCGCCTATTGTGGAAGTTAGCATTTTGGGAAGAATTTCATAAATATGGGCTGCAGTGCATTTCAGAGTTATCGGTGTTCGTTTGGGATTCCAAGTCTGGGAATAGCTCCGTATGGTGAATCTGGTATTGGGAGGGCGTCCGGAAGTGGATTTGGAGGTCCGTAGGTCTTTTTGAGTCGTTTGGCTAAAGTTAGAAATTTGAAGGTTTTTGAGAAGTTTGACCGGAAGTGGATTTTTTGATATCGGGGTCGGATTCCGATTCCAGAAGTTGGAGTAGGTCCGCAATTAAAATGTGACTTGTGTGCAAAATTTGATGTCAATCGGACGTGATTTGATAGGTTTCGGCATCATACGTAGAAGTATGAAGTTCTAAAGTTCATTAAGCTTGAATTGGAGTGCGATTCATGGTTTTAGTGTTGATTGATGTGATTTGAAGCCTCGAGCGGGTCCGCATTATGATTTGAAACTGGCCGGTGTGATCGGACGGGTTCCCGAGGGCCTCGGGTGGATTCCGGGTGGTTAACGGATTGAATTCGGCCGTATGAAGATTTCTAAGTAGACGCTCATGCACATGTGACACCGAGTTTTGGGATGCTTATGGGTTATTCAGTATTGAAATTGTTAGAATATTATTTATTTATTCTGTATAGTCCATCTTTTATTATTAATTGAAGAAGAATCATGATTTCAAAAATACTAAAATGATAACTAAATTGATTATTTAGTGTTGGCTTGCCTGACAGTGGTGTACAACGCCATCACGACCATTAATGGAATTTGGGTCGTGACAACATGGTATCAGAGCACTAAGTTTACATAGGTCTCACGAGTCATGAGCAAGTCTAGTAGAGTCTTGCGGGTCGGTAAAGAGACGTCCGTACTTATCTTCGAGAGGCTACAGGGCTATTGGGAGTACTTCCCTTCTTGATTCCTCATCGTGCAGTTTCATTCCTTTGAGGCTTATGCCTTTGTTTCTTTCCTACTCAATCTTATGCGATGTGAAGCGCTTATTATAAATCGAAAATGAGAAAAATGTAATGGTAATATAGATGTGGTGCAGGATGTTCCTCCCTACATATTTGATCGGGCTATTGTTATCGCCTTGCAGAAGGCCGTTCTGCCGTTTCAGCTTAGTATCAGTATTACCTAAGGAATTGAGATTTGGAATTAGTTGTTATGATGATTCGTGCATTGTTATGGCACAGTATTGGTGTAATGGTAGAGTGTTTGTCTAGGCGTTGAAGCAGTGAATGACTTCGAAGGATGTTTACTCAATGCAAGATTCAGAGATTCAGAATTTTATTTCCCGGCGGAGGAGAGGCAATCGGGCTATACATGTTTAAGTTTGGTTTGATAGAGTAACGAGACTTGGTATTTTCGAGCGTGGTGGAATTTTAATCTTTGATGTGGTGTCATTGTCCCTGTTGAATACGTTAAGTTCGCCGGTGTTATGGTTTTCGTCAATTCGCCTTTGGGGCAGAGTATTGTGAATAGTGCTAGAGAAGCGGCTATCAGAGATCGCGGTGTGCGGTGGTTCAGGTGTGAATCGGTGTTCCTGGTGTTGATGACTCGAGAAAGATGACTTTTGAAGGGGTTAAAAGTTAGCAGCGATCTATCGGTTCAAGTGCTACAGAAATAGATTTTCCCTTAAGGCAATAATTGGGCAGCGAAGGATGAGGAAGTACATGTGGGGGTGCCTTGCGGTGGTTAAATTTTCTGTAAGGTCAAGAGTGAGGAACGGGAGTCGAATGGTTGCTTAAAGGAGTGAGTTTGACCAAAGTGGGAGAGTGGCAGAGTAGCACATGGGTTCTGTAGTAGGACGACTACACACCATGAGAAGAGTATTTAGAGTGATTTGGGATTTATGGTGGGCAGTGACTAGGTCTACGGGCTTAACTTGGAATATTGGCTATTAAACGGCGGGGACCGGATGCGACATAAAAGAGCTTGCTTGATACGAAGAATTCTACTGGCTATCCGGTAAGAGGTCGAATATGTGAATGTGGTTTGTGATTCAGATTGTTCATGAAAGGTCAAACAGAAGGATTTCGAGGAGTTTGGCGAGTTGGTTGTGCAAGATCAGGTCGACGATGAAGAAAGAATCTTGATAGGTTCTAGAGTTATGTAATGGGTGGCTCCAAGCTAAGTGGGAGAGTTCCTCCGCCTACGATTTGGGTTTCATGGTTATCTACTAGTGAAGTTTCCGATTATCGGCGTATTGGTGGATTATTACGGCTAAGGGAAGAGAATATAAGTGGTAACTTGAGCAAAGGATTTGATAAATGTGTGTTGTAATTTGCCTTATTGAGTCATGTTTAGGCTTTAGGAAGATTCAGGATTTATGCTTCGTACGAAGGTGATTTACAAGGAATGTGATTCAGTCAGGTACTTCATCGAGAGAGTGTTCATGTGCTAGAAGAGCCTTGGAGTTGACTATTATTAGGGACTAAGTCAGAGTGGGTGACTCTTAATAACGGTCCTAGTGATTTCAAAGGTTACAATGCGGTGCCTAAGGATTTCAAGCCCGCGGTATGGTTAAGAATCGATCTTTTGCAGCGGATTATGAAAAGAGGCTTGGAATGTTCTATGATATATTCGGCTTGCAGTGTAGCATTTTAAGGAATGAGAGAAAATGACTTCGGATTCGTAGAGGAATTATCAGAAAGGGTGTACCAGTTGAGGAAGCGAATATGCGCACAAGGAGGGCATGATATGGTTCGTGGGATTTGAGACAGCATGGTCTCATGATATGAGGTCACTCAAGATGAGTGCGGATTTGGGTTCGTGATGTTTTGAATGAAGCTATTATTATTCCCAAGGCAATTCCAGAGTAAATTAAAAGAAGTTGGATCGGTTAGCAATAGTTGGATTGGCATAATGGTGGCAATGATCAGTTCCTTCAGCTTGTTAAGTTATACATGTGCTTTGTGGTGGTACGTGCGAGGCTTGAAGGTCTTCATAATCGATTTTATATGGAGGCATTCGAGTGGTATGGCCTGTTATGTGTAGATGGATCTCTGAAGGGTTATGATGGTTTAGACCACCACTTGAGGTTGGTATTTTCTGCGGGTATGAAAATTCAGTCACGTGCTGCTGTGGTTCTCTTGAAATGAGCTAAGTAAGAGGTTTCAATATGATGAAGTGTTTACCCTATTAGTGGTTTAGGGGTTATGATGAAATTCTTGGGTTCTCGCATATTGGTAAGGTAAGTCCGGTGAGGGCATGAAATTTGAAAGTTAAGGATTAAGGTTGCACTTCGGTATTGACAAGATGTCACGAGCTCGGATAAGCAGGAAAGGATTTAGATGGTTAAAGTAAGCTGGTATTGTCTTCAGCGTCACCTGAGATCAGTGCCTTGTGCAAGAGGCTTTGTGTATTGATTTGCGGATCCTTGATTCGCTTTACATATTAGTGCGGCCGGTGGTATGGGTGTGCAGACTTGTTACCTGGTGCAGAAGGTCGTGGGAGCGCATCTCACGGGAAGATTGTATAAGTGTGACATGAAGTCACTTGATTGGTTGACGATCTAAACCAAGTATGAGGATTGTGGTAATATCACTAATTTGAGAATTTATGCCTAGAGAGCGCTCGGTTCATTTGGTTGTGGACTGTAGAAGTATATTCCGGTTATGATGGATGTTCTTGTGGGGGGTTATTGTGGACCCTTGAAAGGTTATTAGCCTAGTACGGTGCGATCAAAATCGGCTTGAGGTCTTTGGATGGATTTAAATATGAGCATGGGCTCAATATCGGGCCGGACGTATTCATTTCAGCATAACGCTCCTATGGAGGAGTATTTGGATGCTGGATGAGTTTCGTCGTCCGGCTATTTCATGTAATCTATATTGTGCCGTGTGAGTTGTGAAACGGCTTGATCAATTTCTTATGTGTTGAGGTTCCGCGTAGCGGTGGCATTATTTGAGCAGGATGGCTCTCGAGATTCACATCATACATCGCACCTTAGTTGTGCTTGATTTTTGTAGCGTATGGCGCTATCTGTGGTATTATGCACTTAGCGTGCTCGTGGCCGATATTTGGGTATTTTGTAGTAATGAACATTTTAGCTCGGTAAGTATCTCTTTATATAGATTTTATGTGTAGATCGGGTGGCACGCTGCCACGGGTATGTTGTTTGAATCGGGTTGCACGCCACAACAGTCTGATGTTGAGTACAGTTCCCTATATCTATTTGTGTGTGTTTTGTTTCCCATTTTCCGAGGAAGGTTCATGACACTTTTTCGGTTGTCTAATTAGTTACGTGGGTTGAGTGGTCCCTTCCAAAGTTTGTTTTCCTTATGTATCATGTTCGAGTTTGTAGCTTACTGGAACATTATGGCATCATATGAGACTTTTGGTCATGTCTGGGGTGGCTCATTACTTGAGCAGCTCGTACTGGGTGAGACGAGATTATTGGATCTGGGATCAGTGCGATCAGATTTTATGAAGTATATTAAAGAGCAAATACCACTATTTGGTTCATAATGGGGTGATGATTCTAGTCAAGAGGAGAGATTCAATGATTTGTTGACTCGGCAGTTGGTTATGATTTCTACATGTCTCTTCCGTCATGGTGGTATTACAAGAATTGGAACAAGACTTATATATGTCATGAGGTGCATGGTGAGCATCTAATTCGGGGAATGTCGGCTATTATGATCAGAGAATGTTATTATGGTCATATGAATGATGCGATGTATGGTGTGAATTCAGCCAAGGTATGCAATCTTGTTCTGGTACATCGTGTGGTGATTGATACGGTGTTCGTAGGTTGGAAGCAGGCCTGGCAGAGAAATTCAGATGTTGGAACTGGGATCTAAGGCTTATTTGCCTAAATAAAAGAGAATATCTTCAGATTTGATTGAGCTAATGTGCTCAACTGAGTTGTGGTAGCACGGGCAGGTGCACGAGGTGTTAAACAGTGATTTCAGACAACTCCAGCGTAGTTCTTAGCACGTTCGAGGACGAACGTATGTTTAAGTGGGAGAGAATATAACGACCCGACTGGTCGTTTTGAGCTCTAGCACATCATTCATCAGTTTGAGGCCATGAACAGCTTCACTTCAGGTATTATGACTTGTACGCGTAGTCGGAATTGAGATTCAGGGAGTTCGGAGTTGATTTGAAAAGAGAATTCTCATTTCGGAAGCTTAAAGTTGGAAGAATCTGACTAAGGGTTGATTTTGAATAAACTATATTGGAATCGGTATTTGAAGGTTCCAACAAGCTCGTATGATGATTTCAGACTTGGGCGTATGTCCGAATCGTGTTCTGGATGACCCGGGAGCACTTCGCGGCATATTGTGGAAGTTAGCATTTTGAGAAGAATTTCATATATATGGGTTGCAGTGCATTTCAGTGTTATCGATGTCCGTTTGGGATTCCAAGTCTGGGAATAGCTCTGTATGGTGAATCTGGTATTGGGAGCGCGTCCGGAGTGGATTTTGAGGTCCGTAGGTCATTTTGGAGTCGTTTGGCTAAAGTTAGAAACTTGAAAGTTTTTGAGAAGTTTGACCGGAAGTGGACTTTTTGATATCGGGGTCGGATTCCGATTTTGGAAGTTGGAGTAGGTTCGCAATGTCAAATGTGACTTGTGTGCAAAATTTGAGGTCAATCAGACGTGATTTGATAGGTTTCGGCATCGAATGTAGAAGTTTGAAGTTCTAAAGTTCATTAAGCTTGAATTGGAGTGCGATTCATGGTTTTAGCGTTGTTTGATGTGATTTCAAGCCTCGAGCAGGTCCGCATTATGTCTTGGGACTGGTCGGTGTGATTGGACGAGGTCGCAGGGGCCTTCGGCGGACTCCGGGTGGTTAACGGATTGAATTCGGCCTTATGAAGATTTCTAAGCCTGATGTTATCCGGTGTAACCGCACCTGCGATGTTTTGGCCGCAGGTATGGAGCCGCAGAAGTAGCCAAAAAGGCGCAAATGTGATTTGGTGTGGAAGTGTTGAGACCGCAGATGTGGTCATCTCACTGCAGAAGCGAGGCCGCACCTACGGAATGGAAGACGCAGAAGTGGAAGTAGGGCAGCTGGGTGATAGACCGCAGAAGCAGTAGTTGGGCCGCACCTGCGAAACCGCAGAAGCGGTCAGGTAACCATAGGTGCAAAAGTCGAGGCTGGCAGTGTCTTCTTTAAAAAACGAGGGCTTGGATCTATTTCATCAATCAGAATGGGGTAAGTGCTTTCTTCACAATTTTGAGTTAAATACATGAGTTTACGTAGATTTGAATATGGAAACTAGTAGAAATTGGGATTTTGGTGGAAAGACCTAGAATCTTGTATAGTTGGATTTTGACCACGAATTTTGGACATGGAATTGAGAATAAATTATATATTTGAGTTCGTGATGTCATGGGCAAAGTTTATCTTCAAAAATTTTCGGAATCCGGGCACGTGGGCCTGAGGTTGATTTTATTGATTTTTCAAGCGAAGTTGGGAAATTGTTGTAAATAGGATTTTAAGGAGTATTTGAGTATATGTTAATGAGTTTGCATCATTATTTACTAGTTTTGGAGCGTTGGGGTTGATTTGAGTCGACGGAAGGGCTTGGGAGCTGGTTATGGAACTTCGGAGCGAGGTAAGTCTCCTTTCTAACCTCGTAAGAGGGAACTAACCCCATAGGTGAACTAAGTTATTATTTGCTTCTATTTGTGGGGGCTATGTACGCACGAGGTGACAAGAGTCTGTACGTAGCTACTAGCTATGCCTATGTTTGCGTAGTTTAAGGCTTACATCATGCCTTGTTGATATTGTTGTTAAATTATGTTTATTGCTTGTCTTGAGAAGAAGCGAGATTGATTTAACTTATTAAATATTTTGAAAGGAGTTCAAATTGAGGAAAGGTTTGGAACTTAAAAAGCTTTCATTTGAAATTCGTAATTTAAAGAGAATCGAGGAATACCTTAATAACTTAAAAAATCTATGTGTGAATCGCGTCGCACGTTTGATCCGCGAGCGGGGTAATTCTTTAAACCTATATCGCGTCGCATGTATGATTCGCGAGCGGGGTAACTCCTTAAAATTATATTTGACCGCGTCGCACGTATGATTCGCGAGCGGGTATTTCCTTATACTACTCTCATGGGAGCGGGTCGATCGCCTCGGTAGGCTAATAGATGCATCTATGCTTCGCGCCGTTTGACCCTCGGCAGTGCACAATTTACTGTTATGTTGGATCGGATCATACGCCTCGGCATTTCCTATATATATATATATATATATATTCTTCCTCATGGAATCGTGCGTAACTTTTGGCTAGCAACCAGTGTATCTGAGGGTTTTTCCTTGATTTGAATTATGACAACCTCTTGATGACATCCACTATATCTATATGTATATGCTCAGGTTATGAAGGGAACTTGCTAGTTGAGAGCTTGAGCAAAATTTGAAAAGAGGGGAATTGTACCACGTATATTATACATGTTTATTTCATATATTTACTCTGTTTCATATCTATTCACTTCCTTACTGCACCTGATATTATTGGACTACTAGTAAGTGTCGAAGTCGACCTCTCGTCATTACTTCTTCGAGGATAGACTGGATACTCACTGGGTACGCGTTGTTTTTGTACTCATACTACACTTGCTGTGCATTTTTGTTGCACAGGCACATGCATGTCTAATTGCTATTTGTGGGCGCAACGGCATGGTTGATACAGAGACTTAGGTGAGCTACATCTCTCGAGACGACCCGCAGCCAGCAGAGTCCCCTTCAGAGTATTGATATTTCCCTTTCAGTCAAATATTCCGGAAAGTTATTGTATTTTATTTTATTCCTTAGTAGATGCTCATGCACTTGTGACACCGGGTTTTGGGATGATTATGGGTTATTCAGTATTGAAATTGTTAGAATATTATTATTTATTCTGTAAAGTCCATCTTTTATTATTAAATTGAAGAAGAATCATAATTTCAAAAATACTAAAACGAGAACTAAATTGATTATTTATTGTTGACTTGCCTGATAGTGGTGTCCGGCGCCATCACGACCTTTAATGGAATTTGGGTCGTGACAGTTTAGGTTTTTAATTAATTTTATAGAATTTAAAAATCAAGAAAAGAAAGAAAATAAAAAAAGAGCTTGGTTTGATTTCGAATTGGGCCACAACCATTTTTCAGTGGCCCAATTGACCTAAAATCGCCCCAGCCCAACCCTTAAACCGGTCCAGTTTTCCAATTAAACCAAACGACCTCGTTTCTGTAACTTCTAATCTCAGTCGTTGATCAATTACGATCTAACGGCTAGGAACTGAATTCCCTCCCCCTTTTAATTGTCCTAAGACCCCCCTAAACCTTAGAAACCCAGCCCAGAGCCCTCTCGTCTCTCTCTCTCACCCTCAGCCTTAGACCGCCGCCGGAAATCGCCCACGGCGGCGGCCCGTTTCCAAACTCCCTCAAACTCACACCCTATAATCCTCTTTTCACCTGAATCCAAATCCACCATCAATTTTTCCGAAACCCCTATCAAATCCTTCCAATTTAGAATCTGAAAATCCTGTAAAAACCTAAATCTTCCTCTTCTAATTACTCCTCGAACCCGGCCCGTTTGAACTCAAAACCTACATCAATGGATTGCTCTTGATGAGAGCAATCGATTTGATGTTAGTCTCAGTTCATCCCATGGCCACCGGAGTTTGTTCTGTTTACCGGAGTTGATGTCGATTCCCAATCTCTTTATTATTAGCAATGTTTCAAAAGGCGGGGGCGTGAGGCGAGGCGTTTTACCTCTAACGAGGCGAGGCGTAAGCCCTGAGACATGGGACATAAGTCCCATGGATCTTTAAGTTTTACTAATTTTAAGAATTTTAAGATAGTATAAAATAAAAATAATTATAAAAATTACATTAAAATCATAAAATTATAATAAATAATCTATTTAAAGTATTTATAATTTATAATTCAACTATCAATAATATGAAAAGTATGACATATATTGCAAATTAGCTGCAACGTCATTACAACTCAAACATCAAAAGTATTGTATTTGATACAAAATCTTATATGTATCTCTTAAGGAGTAAGAAATCTTGAAAGAATTTGGATATTATAATTTGATATCTTTCTTAAAATACTCCTTTTATTTAATATGATTTCTATTTGAAAGAGAATTTATATAAAAACATAATGCACAATTTAAATATAATTCTTTAGCATAATTTATTTTTAAGTTTGAACAAGTTGATAAAGTGACACATAATTCACCATACAATACCATGATAGTAATTATTTGTAAATAGTTACTAGCTAATACTAAGCTATTAAATTAATAAGTATTGTATCTCGTAAACGTGAAAAAAATAATATTTAGAAAAATAATTATGAAAATTTTTTGAAAGATTTATTTAAGATTAACTATCATAGCATTGTTATTGGATAACGTGCAATAATTTTTATTTTAATTATGGCATAAAATACTCTCAACTTAATGATTTATGATTAAGAAAAAAGTAATTTTGAATAGTCAATGATTTATTAAGGAAATTTGAGGATTTACAAGTTTAGTTACATACAATTGCATAAAGTTCTATTAGGCGAGCCCAGCGTGTTCGGGGCGTAAGCGCCGATGGCTGAGGCGTAAGTCTCACGGAACTAAGCCCCACACATAAGCCCAGGGGCGTTTTACGAGTGCTCCGCCCTGGGGCGAGCCCCGGACGAGTCTCAATTCTGCCTTTTAAAACAGAGATTATTAGCTCTTATACGGCTTCAATTGGTAACTCCGTAATCCTTTTCTTTTGTTCAGAATTAGAAATTTCCTTTAACCCCTGTTTTGCATTTTTATTCAATCTAGTTAGACACTTTGCATATTATTTGATTCTGTCTTTGCATGAGTAGATTAACAGTTCAATTGCATGAACTCGATTAGTTAATCGCATGTGATTAGATTAATTGAATCATTTTTAATTAAGTCCAATACAGATATTAGAAAAAAACAAAAAAATTCGAAGTTGTTTTTCTTTTTAGTTTTACTGGTTTTACTCCAATTCTGTGGGGATTTTAAGTTGGCTGCTGGGTTTTGCTCTTGAGTTGTTGGAATCCTTCTCTTGGGTTCCAGAAATTTACTAGTTTTGTTTGTTCTTGCTGGTTTCCTGTTGCTGTACCTGTTCTTGTTGTTGCCTATTTTCAGTTTTTAGAGACTTATTTTCTGTTTATTTTATTCTTCTGCTATAGGTATGTGAACATCCATCTATGATCCCTTATTTGATGATTATAAATGAAATATGAGTTGTTCATGCCAAGCTCGTGCTTATTTTCTTAGGTTTAGCTTGTTGATCTCTAAATCTGCTTGAAATTCTGCTTCCTGACTAATGTCTGATGCCATGAATGTATTTCTTCGAATTACTTCCAGATGTTCAGTATTTTTGGATGAACTAACACTGGTGGTTGACAGTGATTCACCTCTTAAAACAGTGGCTCAGGTTCAAAATGATCTCATGGGGTTAAACTAGTTAATGGGCCTTGTTTTTGTGAAATGAAGGACTGCTTTGATCAAGCTTGAATGCCATTATGCTTTTATGTAGTTTGATTCAGTAAAATGTATTCTTAGAATAAACATCCATGTTTAGTTTAAATCCATAGTTAATTTATCTCCTTGCAATTATATGTTTTAAGATCCTAAGTCTCAAACCTCATGGTTACTGAACGTTGTAATACGAATTGTTTCATTACCATTCGCTTTGAAGTTTTAAAATGAATGAACTGTTGTTAATTGGCCACAAGACATATAAAATTGTCCATTATGCTTTTTCTGTTAGCTTGTGCTATTGTTCTTAGCCTCGAATGATATAGAAAACGTATTATTAAATAAATTAGGATTTTAACGTGATCAAATGTTGGATTTTGGCAGGTTTATTCTAACATTTTGTGGAAACGGTTTACTTGCGTTTTGATTCCTGAAACCGTTTCCAGGCTTAAGCTTTCATTAATGTCAACGTACTAGTTAGGCCACACATTAATTAGTTTAACAATTTTAAAAAAAGAAGGTGCCCAGAACGCCTTCCCTTAACAAATGAATCAGGTTATTTAGGTTGTGGATGTGAAATTGACCAAAGTGATCACCCTTTGTCACTGTCGACTTGTCTGTAATTAAATTCATAAATGATCCCATAAGTCATACACTTTCTCTACAACTATTTCTCCATAATTTTAGACTTGCGCAATAATCTCAAATTAGTTTTAGGAAGACAATGATCATCATAGTTTGCTTTAGGCGCGTAATTAAATCGTCACGGCTATGGATACGGTTCCCGTGGCATAGTCGTGATACGTAATTCCCAATTCGGGTGTGCGTTTTACGTGACCCGACCATAAATTCAAATAATAATAAAAATAAACATCTCATAAATCGCGGGTACATTTCATGTGGCGCAGTTTGCAATGTGTACCAAAACGACAAATGTACGACATCGTGACTTGTTCCAGAAATAATATCATAAATAATTAAAAGCGATTAGAAGATAAAAATTCACAATAGGTTTAAAACAGGGATTAAATCAGATAAATAGGCCAATTATTGATAGTTGAGCGACCGTGCTAAAACCACAAAGCTCGGGAGTGCCTCACACCTTCTCCTGGGTTAACAGAATTCCTTACCTTGTCTTCTGTGTTCGCGGACCATAAATAAGAGTCAATTTCTTCGATTTGGGATTTAAAATAAACTGGTGACTTGGGACACCATAAATTATTCCAAGTGGAGACTCTAAATCTAATTAAATAATTCCATTTTGATTAATGTCACTTTAATTAGAAAAACTCCCTATCCCTCGGGAAAAAGGAGGTGTGACAGCTCTGGCGACTCTGCTGGGGATTGAACCCTGAATCTCTGGTTCAAGGTTCAGAATTCGAGCTTAGAATAGTTCTTATAGTTGGCTTTTTTTTATTATCTGATTTTTTACGTGTTTGAGCCTAATGTGCTAAATGCTGCTTTTTTCCGCTTTGATATTGTTTGAACTGTATATAAAACTGTTACGAAACCCTTTTTCTCTCTGAGTCTTCTAAATCTTATGGGAAGCGTGCGCTTCACGTGTCTTCTTTTCTTTTAGAGTCATATCCCAATTTTAGAACGAGGTTCGGACAAGTTGCAAAGCCGGTGAAGCTTTTGTATTCCCGATACGCTGCCCCCTCTCCCCCCCGGCTCGAGTTGTCCGCTCGGGTAAGCCAGGTCTACAACAATACACCTAGGTTTTTAAACCTAGAATAACATAGCCTCATGCTGGATCCCTTGTAGGAACGCTTGTTTACATCATGTGCATTTCACTTTGGGAACTCAACACAGGGGTTGGGTCCGTCTAGGACAGGTGTACCCAAAAATTAAAAGACCATCCTGATGCATTTTACGTGCTACTTGTAAATTTATTTGCTTCGGCTTGCATGTTTACCGGCTTCTAGAATAGAGAAGAAAATCAAGAAAACCCAAGATTGAGGTAGGTGAGAGAAAATCACCTGTTTCTTAAACCAGGTATCCGAAATATCCCGAAACTCTACCGAAATTTTGAAAAAAAAAAAGAGAAAAAGAAGAAAAGTCATTTTAAAATAAATCATATTTTCTTGTTGAGTCAAAACATACTGAACTACGCGGGTTTGATTCTCACCGGATATGAGATACGTAGGCAACCTTCATCAGGTCCAGCCCCACTTTTTGCAAAAATAACCAAAAATATGAAAATATCGTCATTTTGTCGTGAATAAAGTCAAGTGATGCCGTTTTTGTCAAAATAGCCAGAAATGTCCTGATCGAACGCCGGAAGGTCGTTTTTGCAAGAATAACCACCTATGGTCCTTTTTTCTAGTTTTTGGCCATTTGGAAAACAAAGCTCCAAAATCTTCCCTTACGAAGTGTTGAAGGGCCGTATTTGCAAAAGTAGTCATGATTTGTTTTAAGTTGAATTTTGCAAAAAATAATCTTTTCTAGCCAGCTTTCAAACGAAATTCACATGTTTTAACCGGTAACCTTTATTTAAAAATGTGCTGAGTGAGCACCATTGAGAACCAACCTTTTCGAGTCATAGATGAGATCCCACTAGGACGCCGCATGTGGTGGAACGACCTGGAGGAGGTCAGTAAGTGTTATGTGACAAACGCTTTAGGTAGGCTCACTGGTCTTCTGAAAGTTAAACCAATGGTTGATATAATTGAAGCTTTGATACCATTTTGAGACCCGGCACATGATGTTTTCCACTTCTCTGATTTTGAGTTGACCCCTATGCTAGAGGAGATGGAAGGTTATGCTGGTCTTAACGGGAATCTCAGGCACCGATATCCAGTAGCACCAAGAACTGTAACCCCTCATAAGTTTTGGACCTTTTGAGCATTAGCCGACAGGTTAAAAATGGAAATTTGGCCGGAGGATTCTGCACATTCCACTTCTTATACAGCCGGTATGGGGACCCTCACGGATTTGAGGCTCCGGACACTGGTTTGATTCATCAGGGAAATAAAAACAAATGGGAAACACGCAGAGGTTTAGCCTTCGTAGTAGCATTTTTAGGCAATCTAATATGCCCAAGGAGTGATGGACATATAGAACTGGGGCTTGCAGGAATGGCCAACTTTATGGTCAAAAAGGCTAACGTCACTATTATACGATGATTCTCACAGAAATTTATCAAGCTTTAACCGCTTGTCGAGTTGGGACAAAGTTCTTTGAGGGTTGCAACTTGCTTTTACAAATGTGGTTGGTAGATCATCTTTGCCATCGCCCGAGGTACATGAACTACGGTCTGACCGGACTGAATTGCATTGAAGAATATGGAAACCAGGTAAACAGTCATGAGTTGCCGGAAGGTACTGAGGCATGGTTCGCGTATTTGGGCTCTTTGACCGCAAACCGAATTTAGTGGAGTTTCGGTTGGCTCCCTGTCAACGAGGTTATTTACATGTCTGCCGGAGTGTGCTTTCATTAATTGATGGGTCTTCGGAGTATTCAGCCATATGCTCCGCATCGGGTCCTACGCCAATTGGGAAGATGCCAAACAGTCCCTCATGATGAAGATTTACATGTTATTGAATTATGCCCAAAAGCCACATTCCCAGAAGAAAAGGTTCGCCAGATTTTGCACCAATGTAGGTTTCTGGAGCCACAGCTCAAGTACGGGATTTGTCCTTGGGTGAAGTAGAATCTAACTACACGGCCTGGTATGGTAAGAGGGTTCGATTCGATCAAGAGCCAGAACAGCCCACCAAAAGGCCCCATGTCCAACAATTCACTGATGGAGCGCGAGAACAGTGGGTTTGGTAGGGATACCGGACTACCATAAGCAAGCTAATAGATCAAATCAAAAACCTTAAATTTGATAGTAGTTTGCAGGCTGCCGAGGATGAAGGAGAAAAGAAAAGGTTGGCTCGGAAAAACTAAGCCCTCCGATCTAGATTCAGAAGATGAAAATAGCCGCTAAAACCACGATAAGAAGCGAAAAGGATGAAAAACTCATAAGCAATCTGAGGCAAAAAATGCACGATTATAGGTTTGATTTGGTAAAGGCCGATGATGAATTGGCAAAAGCTCGGGCAAAGTTGGCAAAGAGTGCAGCGGAAAGGACAAGGTTTGCTCAGCAGTTAAAACAAAAGTATGACAAAGAAGTCACGATCTTAGAGAAAAAGCTGACTACTCTTGAAAATGAAATGGTCCAGCAAACAAAGAATTTCAAAGCGGAAAGAGAGCATTGTTATACATTGATTTCCCGATTGGATGAAGACATACATCAATTACAAGACCAAAATCATACGGCTACGCAAGTGTTGGAGGCCCGGTCTCAGCAAATTGTACGCCTGCTCCAAGAAAAGGGTGTCACTAGAATGAGGATTAAAGAGATCGCTGATTATGTTGCAATGAAGTGCCATGAATGCGAAGATATGACCAGGTCCATTTTCTTCGCTGTTCTGATGGCCTTTGTCCATTAGGTGATGGCTGATTTAGAGTACTGTCAAGAAGAGATTGCACGCAGGCCCGCGTCGAGACCGACTGAAGTCCTGCGGACCCCTGGAGTAGCATTGGAGGTTCTTATGTATTCCTGATTTTTTGGCTTTGAGTCTGTATTTTTTACCTTTTCGATCTGTTTATCTTTTTCAAAGTCTGTTTGTTCTTCTTTGTTTGAGTCAGTATGTTTTTTTTAATCGTCAATACTTTTGAGTCTTTGTAATAGAAAAACCCAAAAAGATTTTTATTTAATGAAATGTTGAAAAACCCCAAAAAGTTCTTTTCTTTTATTCCGCATTTATTCCCTAAACTACATAATGATATGATTCATGCGGTGTCATGATACATAGGCAATCCCCATCGAATTCGATCATAGTCATAGAAAATGTGAGTAAAAAATAATAAACCGGAAAAAAAAGAGAAAGAAAAAGGAAAAATTGAGTGAAAAGAAAGAAAAGAGTGAAGAAATAAAAGAGCGAAAACAACAAACGAGGAAGAAAAAGAATCAGGATTTGGAATCTGAGAAAAGAGATAGAAAAGCCGGGATGAAACACAATTGTTGCAAAAATATTTAGAAACATTTAACTACTCAGGTGCATTACATACCCAATATGCCATTCCCATTCTGTTAAATTTCTCAAACTAACCGGTTTGTTGTGTGTGCAATCTAGACAGTTCCTGTCTCAAGTGGTTGGTGTTGTGGTAATCTGGCTTCCCATCCTTACTTCACAAGATCCAAAGGCAGTATTCCTATGGCTTCCGAAAGTCACCTACTAATTATTGAGCCTGAGGATAGCCCGGTATCGGTTATCCCACAGTCGGAATCACCAACTGCTAAAGAAAACAGAAGGTTGCATTGCCGTATGTTAGAGATGTGGGACGCTTGGTCTAATGGCAAAGAACCGCCCAGTACAATCCCTGGATTTCTTGAACTGCTTCCCAGGACGAGTGGAACAACCAGTGTCCCCATCCCCGTAAACAACCCATTCGCCCAGTTTGGGTACCCCACTATATCAGCCAATTTATCGGTATGCCTTCTGAGGTTCGCCCCCAGGCACCGTTCCCAGGAGTACGTTCTACAGTATTCACTGCACCACTAGTCTCTACTACGACACAACCAACAGTACCTAGACCAAGCTTCGAGCTCCAGCTTTCACTTTTCAAGTCCCGCAATTTCAGCTAGACACAGATCATGTCACCCCAAACTCCTATCCTCAGCGCCCGCAATACGAGTCTCCAACGGAACAGGAAAGGACAAAAAGAAACCCCGAGCAAGAAGAAATGGCTCGGAATATTAAAAGCCTCAAACAAAGTCTTAGGAACATGCAAGGCCTGAGCGGCCAAAAGAGTGTCTCGTACTCCGATCTGTGCATGTTTCCTCATGTTCATCTACCCGTTGGCTTTAAAACACCAAAATTTGAGAAGTATGACGAGCACGAAGACCCGATCGCTCATTTGAAAAGATATTGCAATCAGTTGAGAGGGGCGGGTGGAAAAGAAGAACTTTTGATGGCCTATTCCGGGAAGAGCTTGACGGGAATTACGTCAGAATGGTACATGGACCAGGACATCTCCCATTGGCATATATGGGATGACTTGGCTTGAGATTTTGTCAGGCAATTGCAATACAGTGTTGATATAGCTCCAGATAGGAATTCCTGACCAATTTCAAGAAGAAAACCGTGGAAAGCTTCCGTGAATTCACTATCAAGTGGCGTGAGCAAGCAGCCAGAGTGAAACCGCCAATGGATGAGAAAGAAATGGTAAATGTTTTCTTGCAGGCCCAAGAGGCTGATTACTTTCAAAACATGATATCTGTCATGGGCATACCTTTTGCAGAAGCCATAAAAATAGGAGAAATGGTAGAAAATGGCTTAAAAATTGGCCGAATCATAAGTCAATCTGCTTTGAGAGCCACCTCCCAAGCCATCCCGAATGGCTCGGGGGGTTTAGAAAAACAAAAGAAGAGGGAACAAGAAGCCATGATGGCTTCAGGTTCGAGAGGCCCCAGTTGATCCCGTGATCATTCTTACCTGCCTGCCAGAACCCCAAAACACTACTACCCCAATCAAGATGCAGCATATGCCGTGGCACCGCCTTCCTATGCGGTGATGAATGCCCAACCCTATACACGACCATTGCAGCACTACAACCAAAACTGAACTCCACCTCCCAAAAATAACCATCCCCACCAAGCTCCATATAACCACTGTCACCCACAAAATAATTACCAACATAATACACGCCCTCGTGAGCCTCCCAGGAGAAATGACTTTACCCTTATTGGTGAGTTCTACTCTAGCATGTTTCCAAAATTAATCTAGATGGGTCTATTGCAATCTGTGCCTCCAAACCGGCAAAATCTGGAATCCAGATGGGTCATGATACGGAGGATTGTTGGACTCTCAAGAGGGCAGTTGAGAATTTGATAGAACAAAAATGAGTGGTGATGAGGGATGAGGAAGTCCCCAATATGACTAACAATCCATTACCAGCTCACAACAACGAGCCAGTCATTGGAATGATTTGTGATGCTAAAGAGTTTGATCCAGCCTTAAAAGCCATCATTCAGAGGCAAAATCGAAAGCGGCGGCAAAACAAGCCAGAAATGAGAAGAAAATCACTCCAATCTCTCAAGTTGTAGAAAAAGCTGTAGAAACAACGAATGGGACAACACCTACTAAGGACGCAATTCTCTATGTTCCTAAGGCTCCAAAGAAAGAACAGCTCATGTTGAACACTCCCAAAAGATTTGAGCAAAGGAAAGACACGTTGAATGTGCCAAAGTTGTATGTGCCAAAAGGGAGTTATGTGGCGCGGGGGCCGGTAATATCACCAAGGCTGACTGAGCCCGTGGTTATCGGCGCGCACCACAGAGCCCTATGAGAGACCCCACAGCAGTCCCATGGAATTATAACAAACCGGTAGTTACTTACAAGGGCAAAGAGATCATCGGAGAGGTAAACGAATGAACCAATCTGGTAAGTAACACATTCCGGAAAAGTTAAAGAGATCAAAACTGAACAAGGAGAAACGGTTTCCACCCAAGAAGCCTGTAAGTGCTGAAGAAGCAAAAGAGTTTTTTCGAAAAATGAAAACTTTGGAATATGCCATAGTCGATCAACTCCGGAAGACTCCTTCCCAGGTTTCGCTTTTATCCGTGCTTTTGATCTCAAATGAACATCAGAAGGTACTCTTGAAAACATTGAATGAGGCATATGTCCCATTTGAAACTTCAGTGGAACAATTGGAAGGAATGGCTGAACGTTTCTTCGAAGTCAACAAGATTTCTTTCAGTCGCGATGACTTTCCCCAAGAGGGAGCCTCCCACAACAAAGCCCTTCACTTGACTATCAAATGTGAAGGTTATTATGTGAAGAGAGTCAGGCCAGATGGTGGGTCCGGGGTCGACATTTGCCCTCTCTCAACGTTCCAGAGGATGGAAATTGGAACAGAAATAATTCGACCAAACAATGCCTGTGTGCGCGCTTTTGATGGTGTCAAGCGATATACAATAGGGGAAATCGATTTGATTTTGACCATTGGCCCCGTCAATTTCGAAGTGACTTTCCAAGTTCTGGACATGGATAATTCATATAATTTTCTCCTAGGAAGACCATGGATTCACGTTGCAGGAGTTGTGCCCTCTACTCTCCACCAAATGGTCATGTTTGAACATGAAAACCATGAAATTGTTGTCCATGGGGAGGATGAACAGTCCATTTATAGGGACCCTTCAGTCCCGTGTTTCGAAGCCAGGGAGGGAAGTGAGCACATTGTCTATCAAGCCTTCAAAATTGTGGTTGCCGACCAATGCAAAGAAGGGGCCTCGTTCCCTCAACCTTGCTTATCTAATGCATTGATCATGGTCGCCATAGACATGGGTACAAGCCCGGAAAGGGGCTCGGGGTATCTTTACAAGGCATCACAGAGCCCATCACCTCGACCCACTATGAGAAGTTCTTCGGCATAGGTTTCCAAGCTACAAATACCGATATAAGATGGGTTGATGAGCGCAAGAAAAATGGATAGGTCCTGCCCCATCCCGTTCCGCATCTCACCAAAACATTTGTTAAGCCATGAAGAAGAAGAAGAAGAAGAAGAGGCCTTCACGACCGAAAAGATTGAGGATATTTGTGAAGCCATGAAACAAATGTTGTATGAGTCCCACATGGTCCACCCGGGGGAAGGCACGAGCACTGCTGAGGTGTTGTACATGGGACCAAATGCCAAGCTTCAAAATTGGAAGGCTACCCCAACCTTGTCAGGCGGGAATCCCGATAGTCCAGTCTTGCCATCTTTTCTACATTACGAGTTATTTCAGGGTGTAACTCGAATGTTTTTATTTTATTGTCTTTGGATTTCGATGTAAACCCTCTATCTTAAATTCAATGAAATAAAATCAATATTTCATCGTCAATGGATGTCTCCTTTTTTCCTTATTCTAATTTTGCTATTTTTCTTATCTTCTTCTTATCAATTCTAATAATGCGGATTTAAATAATATGACATGCTTGTGAACTTCATGTCCAGATCCTAAAATGTTTCCTAATTGCGAAATAATGACTCAAGAACCAGGATATGATGAAGATGAGGCTTTTAGGGAAATAAATCGAGAACTGGAACAATTTGAGAATAAGCCTAAGCCAAACATAAATGAAACCGAGCCAGTTAATTTGGGTAGTCCAGAAGAGGTCCGAGAAACTATGATAACAATTCACGCCGATGAAAGAACTAAAGATGCATTGATCCAACTTTTGTTTGAATTCAAAGACGTGTTTGCATGGTCCTATAATGATATGCCGGGACTGAGTGTTGATTTGGTAGTGCATAAATTACCAACTTATCTCGGTTATCCACCTATCCAACAAAAGCAAAGAAAGTTTAAGACAGACATCAGTGATAAGATCAAAGAAGAAGTCACCAAACAATTAAAAGCTGGTGTGATCCGAGTGGTCCGATACACCACATGGTTGGCTAATGTGGTCCCAGTGCCAAAGAAAGACTGGAAAACCCGAGTGTGTGTTGATTATCTGAACAAAGCAATCCCCAAGGACAACTTCCCATTGCCAAACATCCATATTCTTGTTGACAACTGTGCTAAACATGAGATACACTCTTTCATGGATTGTTATGCTGGGTATCACCAGGTTCTGATGGATGAAGAAGACGCAGAAAAGACGGCTTTCACCACACCTTGGGGCACTTACTATTACAGGGTCATGCCATTTGTTTGAAAAATGCCGGGGAAACCTACATGAGAGCTATTACTTCCATCTTCCATGACATGATGAACCAGGAAATTGAGGTGTATGTGGATGATGTGATCATTAAATCCAGAACGCAGGAAGACCATATGCGGGATTTGAGAAAGTTCTTCGAGCGCCTGCGTAGGTATGACTTGAAATTGAACCCAGCTAAATGTGCATTTGGAGTTCAATCTGGAAAACTTCTGGGGTATATAGTAAGCCGAAGGCATATCGAGTTAGATCTAACAAAGATAAAGTCTATTCGGGATTTGCCACCTCCGAAAACCAAGAAAGAGGTCATGAGTCTGCTAGGAAGATTGAATTACATCAGCAGGTTCATCGCTGAGCTCACTACCACTTATGAGCCCGTATTCAAACTGTTAAAGAAAGACGCAACCATCAAATGGATAGATGAGTGTCAAGAGGCTTTTGATAAAATCAAAGAATATTTGTCAAATCCGCCAGTGTTGGTTCCACCTGAGCTAGAAAGATCTTTATTCTTGTATCTGACAGTCTTGGAAAATTCTTTCGGCTGTGTCCTGGGACAACATGATGTGACCGGGAAGAGAGAGGAAGCCATATACTATCTGAGCAAGAAGTTCACCAGTTATGAAGCCAAATACACTCTATTAGAAAGAACTTGATGCGCCCTAACTTGGGTCGCCCAGAAGCTTAGACGTTATCTTTTGGCTTACACCACATATCTCATAACCAGAATGGATCCTCTGAAGTACATATTCCAGAAACCAATGCCCAAGGGAAGATTAGCAAAATGGCAAATCCTGCTCACGGAGTTCGACATTGTCTATGTCACCTGCACGGTGATGAAAGCTCAAGCCTTGGCGGATCATCTAGTTGAGAACCCGGTTGATGATGAATACCAACCCCTAAGTACTTACTTTTCGGACGAGGAAGTAAATTCAGTTGAAGTAATTCCAGAAGACACCAATGCTTGGAAAATGTTCTTTGATGGAGCTGTATATGCAAAAGGTGTCAGGATTGGGGAAATTTTAATTTTGCCCACTGGTCAGCATTATCCGCCAACTGTCACGACCCAAAATCCACTATGGGTCGTGATGGCGCCGGACACCGTTGTCAGGCAAGCCAACTAAACATTTAATTAAACTCCAATTTCAACAATTTTTGAAAAGACCAAGATTTTTCCTTTAAATTTCCTAAGTACAAAAGTAGCTGCTTCATTTCAAATTAAATAATAGCAATCAATACAAAACATTTCAAAACCATCCCAGAACCCGGTGTCACAAGTGCATGAGCATCTACTGATAAGGATATCAAATACAATACAACATCCGTCCGGAATACAATGGGCAGAAAGAAAATACAATTTACTAGAAGGGACTTTACAAGCTGCGGGCCGCCTCGCATACTGCAACTCACCTAGTCCCCGAATCATCCGTGCTACTATCTAAAGTAACATATACCTGTGCAACAAAAATGCACAGAAGTGTAGTATGAGTACGTAGTCAACGTGTACTCAGTGAGTATCCCGCCTAACCTCGAAGGGGTAGAGACGAGATGGTCAACCTGGACACTCACTAGCGGTCCAATAATAATACACCAAATGTGTGAGGAAAATCATGGATTCATATAGAATGTTCTATTTCATAAAGCTGTAAAACAGGTAAACACCTTTTTAACAATTAACAAAGATTTTCAAGATTTACTCTCCTTTATCTTATCAATTTATATCAAGCCACGAAGGGCAAATTTCATCATTTAACTTTCCTCATGCATCAACATACAAAAAAAATATCATGCGCAAGTCATACCGAGGCGACGACCCGATCCAACAGAAAATAAATGTGCACTTGCTGAGGGTCGACGGCGCGCCTATAGATGCATCTTTTTCCCCGCTCACGAATTAATCGTGCGACGCGGTCAACATGAAATAAGCACATACCCTGCTCACGAATCATACATGCGACGTAGGTACACATAGAGATACATGCTCAGTCAATCAAGTAAGAACTTATCAGGGAGTGTTTATCAAGATATATTCAACTCTCTTTTAACAACCTTTAAGAAGTAAGGTTAAATCCCTTTAGAAATTCATTTACAAATTCCATGTGATATAAGCAATTTAAGCTATCAAAGAGTTTACAAATAATCCAAGTATTCATGCTTTTGGATCCTAGACTACCCGGACAATAGCATAATAGTAGCTACGCACGGATTCTCGTCACATCGTGCGTACGTAACCCCCACAAATAGGAGCGCATAGCCAAATAATTCACCTATGGGGACATTTCCCCCTCACAAGGTTAGAAAGGAGACTCACCTCGCTCCGAAGACTCATAACCGGCATTCTACATTCCTCCAAAGACTTGCACCAACGCACAATGCGCCAAAACTAGCCAATGATTGTACAAATCCATTAATATATGCTCAAATATTCATAACAAACTAATTTATAGCAATTCCTAACTCCGATTAAAAAGTTGACCAAAACGCCCTCGGGCCCACGTGCCCGGAATCCAAAATTTTTCGAAGATAAAGTTTACCCATGGCTTCATTAGCTCAATTATATAATTTACTCCTAATTCCATGCTCAAATTCGTGGCTAAATTCCAAGAATGTAATTTTCTAGCTTTCCACCAAAAACCTCCATTTTCCACAATTTCCCAAGCCTAAATCCATACATAATTGATGTATTCAACTAAAAAATAGGTGGGGATAACTTACCTTAACATAGATGACGAAAATCCCCTCTTTGAAGCTCCCCAAAATCGCCAAAGCCTTGAAAAATGAGAGAAATGAACTCCAAATCACGATTTTAAAACAAGCCTTCTGCCCAGCATTTTTCGCATCTGCGGACCCTGGTCCGCTTCTGCGGTTCCGCAGGTGCGGTCACCAGGCCGCTTCTGCGGTCCTCCCTGGCCTCCCCAGCTTCCGCTTCTGCGACCCCCTCTCCGCAGATGCGGTCCCGCTTCTGCGGAACCTTGACCGCATCTGCGGTCCTCAAGCCTTTGGCCAAAATCCGCTTCTGCGGCTCCCTTTCCGCTTCTACAGGACCGCTTCTGCGGTCAACCCGCCGCAGAAGCAAAAATACCAGCAACCAGATCCTTCAGCTTTCCAAAAATCCTATTTTCAATCCGTTAACCATCCGAAATCCACCCGGGGCCCCCGGGACCCCAATTAATCATACCAACCAATCCCAAAACACATTATGGACTTGCTCGAGGCCTCAAATCTTATCGAACAACGCTAAAACCATGATTCAACCCCCAATCCAAGCTCTATGAACTTTAGAACTTCCAACTTCTACTTTTGATGTATAAACCTATCAAATCACGTCCGTTTGACCTCAAATTTTGCGCACAAGTCATATTTGACATTACGGACCTACTGCAACTTCCGGAATCGGATTCCGACCCCGATATCAAAAAGTCCACTTCCGGTCAAACTTCTCAAAAACCTTCAAATTTCTATCTTTAGCCAAACGGCTCCAAAATGACCTACGGACCTCTGAATTCACTTCCGATCGTGCTCCCAACTCCAGAATCACCATATGGAGCTATTCACAGTCTCGGAATCCTAAACGGACATCGATAACACTGAAATGCACTTCAAGCCAAACTTATGAAATTTCTTCTAAAATGCTAACTTCCACAATAGGTGCCAAAACACTCCCGGGTTATCCAAAACCCAAACCGGGCATACGCCCAAGTCCGAAATCATCATACGAATCTGCTGGAACCTTCAGATCCTGATTCTGTCGTTTACTCAAAGATCCAATCCTAGTTCGTTCTTTCAACTTTAAGCTTCTGAAATGAGAATTCTCTTCCTAAATCAACTCTGAACTTCCCGGAACATAATTCCGACCACGCGCACAAGTCATAATACCATAAATGAAGCTGTTCATGGCCTCCGACTGCTGAACCGGGCGCTAGGACTCAAAACGACCGGTCGGGTTGTTACATTCTCTCCCACTTAAACAAACGTTCATCCTCGAACGTGTTGAGAACTATGCTGGAGTAGTCTGAAATCACTGTTTGACACCTCATGTACCTTCCCGTGCCACCATAACTCAGTTGAGCATGTCAACTCGATCAATTTTGAAGATATTCCCTTTTTATTAAAGCAAATAAGGCCTTAGGGCCCAATTCCAACATCCGGAATTCTATGCCCGACCTGTTTCCAACATACGGTCACCATATCAATCACCACGCGCTGTACCCAAACACGATTGTATAACTTTGCTGAATTCATACCTTGCATCACTTTACTCACCGGACCACGATGACATCTTCTGTTCAACTTAGTTGAACTTCCACGAATCTGGTGCTCCCATTGCACCCCATAACATACGCATGTCTTACTCCAACTCTTACAACTCCGTCACAACGGAAGAGATGTGAAGAAATTCATAATCAACTATCGAGTCAACCAATCATTGAGTCTATACTTCTGACAGGAAACATTACCATATTCTGAACCAAATAGCGATCTTCGCTCCTCAATATACTCTACATAGTCAGATTGCACTGATCCTGAATCCAATGGTCTCATCTCATCCAGTACGAATTGCTCAGGCAATAAGCCACCCCTGGACATAATCAAAAGTCTCATGTGATGCCACGATGTGCCAATAGGCTACCTATTAGAATGCGATAGAAAAAGGAAAATGAACTCTGAAAAAGGATTTTCAACTACCCCGCTCGCGAATCAAGCATGCGACGCGGGTGCACAGCTAATATGAGCTTCCTTCAAAAAATAGGAAAAAGACACAAAATAAACATATATGGGGAACTGTGCTCAACATCACACTGTTGCGGTGTACCACCCGACTCAAATATCATAGATCTCCCATAAGGAGATTGCCCACTGAGCGAAATTTTCTCATTACAACCAAAATACCGAATATCGGTCATAAACATGCTAAGTGCATAATACCATCCCTGAGGGAACATATAGCGTCATAAGCTACCAAACTCAAGCACAACTGGGGTGCGATATACAAACTGAATCTCAAGAGCCATCTTGCTCATAATACATCATTTCTACACGGATTCTCAATGCATAAGCAATTTCTCAAGCCGTCTCACAACTCGCATGACGCAACGCATCACTTCATGAAATATATCTGCCAATGAAATAACACCCTGACTGCTCCCACATAAGGAGCGCATTGCTGAAATGAACACAACTGGCCTGACATAGGGCCCAAATTCTCATTTATATCCATCCACCGACCTCAAGTCGATCCTGATCAAACCAACTAAGCCAATAACCTTTCAAGGGTCCATATGAATTTTCCTTTTCTCATAACACACAAGGGCAACCATCATAACCGGAGTACTCATCCGTAGTCCACAACTCAGAATCCGAGTGCCCTCCAGGCACATATTCTCAACTTATCGATATCATCCCGAATTCCATACTTAGTCTAGATCTTAAATCAATCAAGTGACTACGTGCCACATTTATGAAACCTTCCTGTGGGACACTCCCCCACAATCTACCATAACAATTTACTTGGTCTTACCTCCAACCACCGACCGCACTAACGATGAAAAGCGTTCAAGAATCATTAACCATGATACAAGCCCGCTTTACAGAACACCAATCTCAGGTGACGCTGAAGACAATGCCGACTTACTTCAAACACCGAAGCTCCTTCCCAGCTCATCCGAGCTCGTGATATCCTTACCAGCACCAAGTCGCACCCTTGATCCTCACTTCGAATCTCCATGCTACTCATTGCACCCAATGTGCCAACATACGATAGAACACGATTTTAACATTAACATTTTAACACTTCATCGTATAAGAACCTTCTACTTAACTCACTTCCGGAGTACCATAGCAGCACACAGGCGAATTTTTCATAACCGTAGAATATGCAAATCTCTAAGTAGCGGTCTAAGCCACCATAGCCCTTCCAGAATCTGCTTCCACACAACAAGCCATAACAGAAGAATGCTTCTGAATATCATCAATTGCGGCGGCTGACAAGCCTGATACGCCCATCACAATCACTTACATAACTCGATCCCGCTGAAGAAACTGACTGCCAACACCAATATGCCAAATTCAACTATGGCCATTCAACTACCTTCTTCCAATTTATCCTTGATTGCCTTAAAGATATTACTGATTTCTTCCAACACATAACATACTCCCTCTGCACTCATCTTGAGCGACCTCGAATCATAAGAGCATGGTGTCTCAAATCCCTCGAACCATTTCATATCCCTCAAATGCTACATCTCAAGTTAAAATATCATAGAACGTTCTGAGTCTCCATTCGTAAGCTACTGCAAAAGCTTGATTCTCAAGTGCACCTATAGGCTCGAAATCATTAAACATCATACTTCATCTTTTGAATTTTCACTAGGACCGCTGCTGAGAGCCACCCGCTCTGACTTGGCCTTGAATATAATCAACTCCATGAGTCTCCCATCACATGAGTATCCCTTTGGCGAAGAACCCGCCGAATCACTTCCCTTGGAACCCGCATCTATATATAAAGCAAAGCCCTGAATCTTTTCCCCAAGTCTGAACAAGGTCCAATAAGGCCAACGATAGCCTACCTTTCAATAATTCGTTTGCCCAGGTTACCACTTATGGTCTTTCCCCGTAGCTGAAATAGCCCACCAATATGCTTAATAACCAGAAACTTAGCAAGTAATCAACTCTGCAACCCCATCACAAGCGGTGGGACTCTCCCACTTAGCTTGAAGCAATAATTTCACCAATCTGGAACTCACTCGTCCTTTTTATTTCTTATTGACATAACCTTGCACAATCAACCGCCAAAATTCTCGAGATCTCTCTGTAAAACCCCCTTCTTATACTCTAAATCATCCACCACATTCGCACGATCGATCCTTTCGCTACATACCCGATAAGATTCTTTGCAGAAGCCTCGCCAACCACGCGACTGCTAATCTGCTCACTTGGCTAACCCACCTATAGAAGGCTCTCCCCGGCATCTTCCAGCACTGCTGCACAGGGTACAATTACTACGACCTCAATGACCCTTCTTGAGTCTGAGCTCACACTCCAGTTGCACAGGTCCATTTTACCCCTTATGGACATCATTGAAATGTGTGACAACATCCTCCCAATTCAAAGCCATGCTGCATCCTTCTTCACTTAAGGGACTCCTTTCCGTTATATTAAACCTCCGGCCGCACAAGAACCCTACATCAAATCGAATCCGTAGACCCCAATCACCGATCACTAATATTATCAAATCACTCCAAACTCTCCTTAAGGTACGTGGTCCTTCCACTGCAAGCCCATATACATCTCCGCCACTCTCCCACTTTGGCGGAACTCATCCCCTTAATAGACTACTCAACCTTTGCTTCATATACCTGGCCTTTTAGCAATTTAAACTCCGCCTGACACTTCCCACATGCCTTTCCCATCCTTTGCTGCTCAATTGCTGCCCTAATAAGATTTATCTTCATGGAACTTGAATCCTCAATTTGCTACTAACTCCAAACCTTTCCGAAGGTCATCTTTCTCGAACCGTTAACACTAGAAATACGGATTCAATCTTGAACCACTGCATCCTGCGATATCTGATAGTTGTATCTCCGATACTATTTCCCAATACCTTGCCTCAAAGGCGAATTGTAGAAGATCATAACACCGACAAACTTAATACGCCCAATTAGGACAACAACACCCCCAACATAGAAGAAAAATCCACCACGTTTGCAATTATCAAGTCTCATTACTTCCACCAGTCCACATCTGACCCTCCTTAGTTCGATTGCCTTTCCCCGTGCCGGGAATAAAACATTGAATCTCTTGATTATGCACTGAGTAAACCTCCCTTGAAATCATTCACTGCCCTGACACGTGGGCAACACCCTACCATCATATTACTACTGCAGAATAGTCATTTGTAAGCATCGCGGCAACTTGTGCCTAGCCTCAAAGCCCTCGAAAATACCCCTACTGGGCTGATACAATAAAATATTCTTCCTTAAGGTGACCACAATAATCTGATCAGCTATACCGGAAGAAACATCCCGAATCACATCTGTAGCACCATTACGGTTCCTCAATTTGATTTATGACAAGCGGTTCGCGTCGCATAGGATTGAGAGGAAAGAAACAAAGGCATAAGCCCCACATGAAATCGAATCGCACGACAAGGAATCAAGAAGGGAAGTACTCCTAACAGTCCTGCAGCCTCCTGAGGATAAGTACAGACGTCTCCGTACCGATCCGCGAGACTCTACTAGACTTGCTCATGACTCGTGAGACCCTAGGAACCTAGTGCTCTGATACTATGTTGTCACGACCCAAAATCCACTATGGGTCGTGATGGCGCTGGACACCGTTGTCAGGCAAGCCAACTAAATATTTAATTAAACTCCAATTTTAACAATTTTTTAAAAGACCAAGATTTTTTCTTTAAATTTCCTAAGTACAAAAGTAGCTGCTTCATTTAAAATTAAATAATAGCAATCAATACAAAACATTTCAAAACCATCCCAGAACCCGGTGTCACAAGTGCATGAGCATCTACTGATAAGGATATCAAATACAATACAACATCTGTCCGAAATACAATGGGCAGAAAGAAAATACAATTTACTAGAAGGGACTTTACAAGCTGCGGGCCGCCTCGCATACTGCAACTCACCTAGTCCCCGAATCATCTGTGCTGCTATCTAAAGTAACATATACCTGTGCAACAAAAATGCACAGAAGTGTAGTATGAGTACGTAGTCAACGTGTACTCAGTGAGTATCCCGCCTAACCTCGAAGGGGTAGAGACGAGATGGTCAACCTGGACACTCACTAGCGGTCCAATAATAATACACTAAATGTGTGAGGAAAATCATGGATTCATATAGCATGTTCTATTTCATAAAGTTGTAAAACAGGTAAACACCTTTTTAACAATTAACAAAGATTTTCAAGATTTACTCTCCTTTATCTTATTAATTTATATCAAGCCACGAAGGGCAAATTTCATCATTTAACTTTCCTCATGCATCAATATACAAAAAAATCATGCGCAAGTCATACCGAGGCGCCAGCCCGATCCAACAGAAAATAAATGTGCACTTGCCGAGGGTCGACGGCGCGCCTATAGATGCATCTATTTCCCCGCTCACGATTTAATCGTGCGACGCGGTCAACATGAAATAAACACATACCCTGCTCGCGAATCATACATGCGACGCAGGTACACATAGAGATACATGCTCAGTCAATCAAGTAAGAACTTATCAGGAAGTGTTTATCAAGATATATTCAACTCTCTTTTAACAACCTTTAAGAAGTAAGGTTAAATCCCTTTAGAAATTTATTTACAAATTCCATGTGATATAAGCAATTTAAGCTATCAAAGAGTTTACAAATAATCCAAGTATTCATGTTTTTGGGTCCTAGACTACCCGGACAATAGCATAATAGTAGCTACGCATGGACTCTCGTCACCTTGTGCCTACGTAGCCCCCACAAATAGGAGCACATAGCCAAATAATTCACCTATGGGGACATTTCCCCCTCACAAGGTTAGAAAGGAGACTCACCTCGCTCCGAAGACTCATAACCGGCATTCTACATTCCTCCAAAGACTTGCACCAACGCACAATGCTCCAAAACTAGCCAATGATTGTACAAATCCATTAATATATGCTCAAATATTCATAACAAACTAATTTATAGCAATTCCTGACTCCGATTAAAAAGTTGACCAAAACGCCCTCGGGCCCACGTTCCCGGAATCCAAAAAATTTCGAAGATAAAGTTTACCCATGGCTTCACTAGCTCAATTATATAATTTACTCCTAATTCCATGCTCAAATTCGTGGCTAAATTCCAAGAATGTAATTTTCTAGGTTTCCACCAAAAACCTCCATTTTCTACAATTTCCCAAGCCTAAATCCATACATAATTGATGTATCAACTCAAAAATAGGTGGGGATAACTTACCTTAACATAGATGACGAAAATCCCCTCTTTGAAGCTCCCCAAAATCGCCCAAGACTTGAAAAATGAGAGAAATGAACTCCAAATCACGATTTTAAAACAAGCCTTCTGCCCAGCATTTTTCGCATCTGCGGACCTTGGTCCGCTTCTGCGGTTCCGCAGGTGCGATCACCAGGCCGCTTCTGCCGTCCTCCCTGGCCTCCCCAGCTTCCGCTTCTACGGCCCCCTCTCCGCAGATGCGGTCCCGCTTCTACGGAACCTTGACCGCATCTGCAATCCTCAAGCCTTTGGCCAAAATCCGCTTCTGCGGCTACCATTCCGCTTCTGCGGGACCGCTTCTGCGGTCAACCCGCCGCAGAAGCGAAAATACCAGCAACCAGATCCTTCAGCTGTCCAAAAATCTCATTTTCAATCCGTTAACCACCCGGAATCCACCCGGGGCCCCCGGGACCCTAATTAATCATACCAACCAATTCCAAAACACATTACGGACTTGCTTGAGGCCTCAAATCACATCGAACAACGCTAAAATCATGATTCAACCCCAATCCAAGCTATATGAACTTTAGAACTTCCAATTTCTACTTTCGATGTTTAAACCTATCAAATCACGTCCGATTGACCTCAAATTTTGCACACAAGTCATATTTGACATTACGGACCTACTGCAACTTCCGAAATCGGATTCGGACCCCGATATCAAAAATTTCACTTCCGGTCAAACTTCTCAAAAACCTTCAAATTTCTATCTTTAGCCAAACGGCTCCAAAATGACCTACGGACCTCCGAATTCACTTCCGATCTCGCTCCCAACTCCAGAATCACCATACGAAGCAATTCACAGTCTCGGAATCCTAAACGGACATCGATAACACTTAAATGAACTTCAAGTCAAACTTATGAAATTTCTTCTAAAATGCTAACTTCCACAGTAGGCGCCAAAACACTCCCGGGTTATCCAAAACCTGAACCGGGCATACGCCCAAGTCCGAAATCATCATACGAATCTGTTGGAACCTTCAGATCCTGATTCCGAGGTCATTTACTCAAAGATCCAATCCTAGTTCGTCTTTTAACTTTAAGCTTCTGAAATGAGAATTCTCTTCCTAAATCAACTCTGAACTTCCCGGAACTTAATTCCGACCACGCGCGCAAGTCATAATACCAGAAATGAAGCTGTTCATGGCCTCCGACTGCTGAACGGAGCGTTAGGACTCAAAACAACCGATCGGGTCGTTACACCCACAGCCCGGCTTCGATTCTTCTGTACGAACAACACTGCCGAGTATGAAGCTTACATCATGGGCACGAATATGACAGTTGATCTGGATGTGGAAGAATTGTTAATCATGGGAGATTCTGATTTGATCATTCTGCAATCACAAGGTGAATGGGAAACTCGAGACATCAAGTTTATCCCATACATGCAACATGTGGAAGATCATAGCAAACGGTTCAAGTCCGTCGAGTTCAGGTATATTCCTTGATTCCACAACGAGTTAGCTGATGCATTAGCTACTTTGGCCTCAATTCTACCATATCCAGGCAATGTCCATATTGACCCGCTGGAAATCCAAATTAGAGAAAGGCATGGTTATTGTAGTGCAATTAAAATAGAACCAGACGTCCATCCATGGTATCATGATATCAAAAGGTTTTTGAAAACAAAGGAGTATCCCGAACAGGCCAGTGGAGATCAAATGAAAACTATAAGAAGGCTTGCCAGCAGTTTCTTCTTGAGCGGAGAAGTCTTGTACAAAAGAACTCCAGATTTGAATCTTTTGAGGTGCGTAGATGCCCGGGAAGCTGAAAAGATCATGAACGAAGTGCATTCGGGAGTATGTGGGCCTGACATGAACAAATATGTCCTTGCAAAGAAAATCCTTCAGGCAGGTTATTACTGGATGACCATGGAAAAAGATTGTTTCAGTTTTGTCAAGAAGTGCCATCAGTGTCAGATACACGGTGACCTGATTCATGCACCGCCTTCAGAGTTGCATCCTATGTCAGCACATTGGCCATTCGTTGCCTGGGATATGGATGTCAATGGGACAATCGAGCCGAAAGCTTCAAATAGGCATAGATTCATCTTGGTTTCCATTGATTATTTCACAAGTGGGTTGAAGTAGTCATTTTCAAAGCCGTCACCAAGAAAGCGGTGGTGGACTTCGTGCATTCCAACATTATTTGTCATTTTTGTATTCCTAAAACTATCATTACAAACAATGTTGCAAATCTGAACATCCATTTGATGAGGGAGGTATGCGAACAATTTAAGATTACACATCATAACGCTACCCCTTAGCGGCCCAAAGCTAATGACATTGTTGAAGCTACAAACAAGAATATCAAGAAGATCCTCAGGAAATGATTCAAAGTTCTAGACAGTGACATGAAAAGCTGCTTTTGCATTATTGGGATATCGCACAACCATTCGCACATAATTGGGGCCACACCCTATTCATTGGTTTATGGCACTAAAGTCATAATACCTGCAGAAGTTGAGATTCCCTCTCTTCGAATCATTGTTGAAGATGAGATCGAGGATGATGAATGGGTCAAGACCCGGTTGGAAAAATTAACTATGATTGATGAAAAGTGGATGGCTGCAGTTTGCCACGGGCAATTGTACTAACAAAGAATGGCCCATGGCTACAACAAGAAAGTGCGGCCCAGGAAATTTGACATGGGGAAACTCGTTTTGAGACGTATTATCCCGCATCATGAAGAAGCAAAATAAAAATTTGCTCCAAATTGGAAAGGCCCTTACATTATAAGAAAAGTGTTGTCGAGGGGAACGCTATATTTGGGGGATATTAAAGGAAATGACCCCGAAGCAGTTGTCAATGCAGATGCGATCAAAAGTTATTATGCTTGACCCCTTTACACAACTTTAGTACTCTCCGGTTGCGATGAAGAAGGCTTTCATTCTCGCTACCCAAACACTACCAACCCTTGAATACCCTTTGAGTCGGTTCTCTTTTCTTTGATTACCCTCTTTTGGAACCTGGAAGTTATAAAAAAAATATCAAAAAACAAATTTCCTTGAACTACGTTCGACTTGATTCTAAAAGGATACGTAGGCAGCCTCTCTTTGGGGTTTAGTCACATATAAATAAAAACCCAAATTCCCCCAAAGTTGAAACTGGGGTGGAAGTTACAATGGTTCGGCGATGGGTTCGCCTGAAAGGTTCCAAGGTTGTAATTCAATCCAAAAGCTTTTTACCCCAAAACCTGTTCAAGTCATTATGATCAATCGACAAAGAGGTTCAAATTGGAAAATACAGTTACTTGGATTCGATACAACAAAATGAGAGAAATAAAATGAGAGAGTCTTATCGGCGAAAACCTTAACGGGCACCGTAAGGCAATAGTAAGCAGAGAAATTGAAAATGAGAGAGTCTTGTTAGTGAAAACTCACAAAGAGCACTATAAGGCGACGGTTAGAAGATAAATAAGAGAAGTCAGCTGGTGAAACCCGCAAAGGGCGCCACTGATCGAAAAGGGGATCCTCATAGCCATCGATATCGACAGAGTCTTGGCAAGGTTTCTCAATTTTGAGGTATAAGTTATGATGAGTTCCGGAGAGTTGGATGGTTTACACACATCAGGCATCCAGTCCAAGAGACATGTCATATTCATTGAAGTTCATGCACTCCAGATAAGTCCTTATTTCCTTTCACCGAAAGATACCTCTCGTCTAAGTTCATTTGTCCATTTCATTGTTTGCTTTTCTTTGAATCCCTTTCGGTCTAATTCTGTTCTGAAACTAAGACAAAGAAAAGATGGCAAGATTGATTTACAGGGTTTTCGTCTGATACGAGCCAATATTCAAGAAGGCACCCAGCCTCGGCAGGTGCATCGAGTTGACTCCGACTGGCCATGATGGCCGATGTTTCGAAATCAAAAACTCTTGAAAAGAAAGGAAATCAAAGTCAAATGCCCACAAAGGAAAAATAAAGTTGAAAGGTTAAGCCCCACGTGACTAACTGTCATGGCAAAGTTAGGAAAATCCAGAGGTTCTCTAGGGTCAGAAATGCAATTGGTACTCAGGAAACAACCAGTTGCACTTGAAGGTGCCAAGATCAAGTGACTGAAACGTTCAAGGCCACAAAACCAACTACCGTTTCAAACTGAAAAAGTGTTCTTTGTTTGAAAAAACAGGAAACAGGTGCAATCCAAAAACAACATTGCAAGAAGCAGGTGCAACCAAAAAGAAATTGCGCAAGGGCTAGAAACATATTTGCAGCAAAAACTCCAAAAAGGGAAGTCCCCTCCAAAATTCTTTCCTACATTTACTCTTTCTCTGAAATAAATAAAAAAAGAGAAAAATGATGATGATAATGATGAAAAAAACAAAAACAAAAAAAGAAAGAAAAGGAAGAAAATTTAAAATTATGGTAGTATAGAGTCTCCAATCCCTAGCTGCATTTTTCAACATAGGGCCTCCACTCCCTGACTGATGATTTTAGACATAGGGTCTCCACTCCATAGTCTATTGTCCAACATAGGGTCTCCACTCCCTAATTGATGATATTTAGACATAGGGTCTCCACTCCCTAGTCGTTTTTCCAACATAGGGTATCCACTCCCTAGTCGTTTTTCCAACATAGGGTCTCCACTCCCTAGTTGATGATTTTTTAGACATAGGGTCTCCACTCCTTAGTCACTTTTCCAACATAGGGTCTCCACTTCCTAGTTGATGATTTTTAGACATAGGGTCTCCACTCCCTAGTTGACGATTTTTAGACATAGGGTCTCCACTCCCTAGTCGTTTTTCCAACATAGGATCTCCACTCCCTAGTTGATGATTTTTAGACATAGGGTCTCCACTCCTAGTCGCTCTTCCAACATAGGGTCTCCACTCCCTAGTTGATGATTTTTAGACATAGGGTCTCCACTCCCTAGTTGTTTTTTCAACATATGATCTCCACTCCCTAGTTGATGATTCTTAGACATAGGGTCTCCACTCCCTAGTTACTTTTCCAACATAGGGTCTCCACTCCCTAGTTGATAACTTTTAGTCATAGGGTCTCCACTCCCTAGTCGCTTTTTCCAACATAGGGTCTCCACTCCCTAGTTGATGATTTTTAGAAAAAGGGTTTCCATTCCCTAGTCGCTTTTCCAACATAGGGTCTCCACTCCCTAGTTGATTTTATTTTAGACATGGGGTCCCTACTCCCTAGTCATTTTTCCACCAATAGGGCCTCCACTCCCTAGTTGATTTCATTTTAGACATAGGGTCTCCATTCCCGATTCTCCATTTTCTCAGGGTACACCAATCCCGACCTTTTATTGTATTCAATAATGAAGTAGTGTAGAGTTTTGTTTCCAATAACTCACGAAATTTTCCTAGTGAAAACTGGAGCAGAAAAATTTCGTTCGTTTATTTGTTTTGGTGCCCAAGCAGGTTATACCTCAAGGCACAGGGTTCGAGATGGCCAAAAGTAGAAGTCTCAATCCAGAATGAGAGAAAAGATGTGGACTGCTCAAGACCTGATTGAAGTCACAAGCTTTGCACCGCCTTGATCCGAGAGGCTGAAGAAGAATAAACCAGCGCCTGCAGCTAACAAGCATCAAGATTCAAATCAGATTCTGTATGAAGAACTAGCCAAGACTCAAGATCAAGTTTAAGAAGATTTATAGATAGGAATCTTGTAACTCATAGCTGATAGGCTTAGTTAGTTTAGTTTTTCATTTTGATTTTGGTGTAATAAGGAGCTCTGCAAGCAGTAAACATCAGCAATAGCAATGAAATCACATCTTTTCCGGTAGTCCCAGCTACCAAAACATCCAGAACTACACTGACCTGATTCATTTATAGCCAACGATATATAGGCAACCTTCGAAGCAAGGTTCGGTCAAACCTTTTCAAAATGCTTCCCTTGGAGTATCCAGCGGGCAAAAATTGCTCATAATTTCTCACTTTATCTTTGCACGAAAACTCTTCATGTTCTCAAGCAAAGAGGGGCAGCTGTGAGTACGTAATTTTTGCCCGACTAAAGTACTCCTATAAAATTCACAAAAAGATAGATTTTTTCTGATTATTTTAATTTTAATAGAATTTTTAGGAATTTCCTGTTAATTAATTATTTGCATTTAGTTGCGCGTTTAATAACTTAAAATCATAGAAAACACTAAAAAATAGTCAACATTTCATTGCATAGCATTTCTGGATCTTGATGGCATTTTAGGATTTAAATACATAAGCTAATTCATTATTAAACAAAAATCACAAAAAATATGGGTCATTTTTACATTTTAGCTTTAGTTTTAAAATTAGTATTTTTCTTTCATTAGTTTTAAGTTAATTAATTATTTTAATGTTAGAAATAGATAATTAATTTAATTCTACTTATTAGGTTTTATTTAGGACTTCGTTTAGGTATTTGATTAATTTTATAGGATTTAAAAATCAAGAAAAGAAAGAAAAAGAAAAAAGAGCTTAGTTTGATTTCGAATTGTGCCACAACCATTTTTCAGTGGCCCAATTGACCAAATATCGCCCCAGCCCAACCCCCAAACCGGTCCAGTTTCCCAATTAAACCAAAGGACCCCGTTTCTGTAACTTCTAATTTCAGCCGTTGATCAATTACGATCTAACGACTGGGAACTGAATTTCCTTCCCCTTTTAATTGTCCTAAGACCCCCCCCCCCAACAAACCTTAGAAACCCAACCTAGACCCCTCTCGTCTCTCTGTCTCTCATCCTGAGCCTTAGACTGCCGCCAGAAATCGCCCACGGCGGCGGCCCGTCTCCAAACTCCGTCAAACTCACACCCTATAATCCTCTCTTCAACCAACCTCACACACCATCCAAAAACACATATTATCCAACCCTCTGCTTCAACCAACAAAAGATTCTGAATCCAAACCATCCCCCCCCCCGCCCCCCCG